>NC_037689.1:95764-115605 GCF_003255815.1 Theropithecus gelada
TTTCTCTTTGTTATCGGAGGATATTGCCTTTGGCCCTATAGTCTTCAAAGGGATCCGAAATATCTGTTTTCAGATCCCACAGAAATAAGGCTAGCAAAGAAATCCACGAAATACAGATGTAACTCTGTGAGATGAATTAAGAGAACACTAAGCAGTTTCTCAGAAAGCTTCTTTCCAGATTTCATATGAGGACATTTCCTTTTTCACCAGAGCCCTTTATGGGCTTCGAAATATCACTTTGCCAACTTCACAAGAACTGTCTTAGCGAACGGCTTCTTGAGAGGAAAGCTGTAACTCTGTGAGTTGATTTCACAGAACACAAAGAAGTTTCTCCGAAAGCTTCTTTCTCTTTGTTATCGGAGGATATTTCCTTTGGCCCTATAGTCTTCAAAGGGATCAGAAATATCTGTTCTCAGATTTCTTAGAAATAAGCCTACCAAAGAGATCCACGAAATACAGATGTAAGTCTGTGAGACGAAGTCACACATCACAAAACAGTTTCTCAGAAAACTTCTTTCCAGTTATTCACTGAGGATATTTTCTTTTTTACCATAGCCCTCTAGGGACTTCCAAATATCCCTTTGGTAATTCCAGAAGAAGAGGCTAAGCGAGCGGCTTCTTGAGGGGAAAGCTGTAACTCTGTGAAATGAATTAACAGAAGACTAAGCAGTTTCTCAGAAAGCTTCTTTCCAGATTGCATCTGAAGATATTTCCTTTTTCACCATAGCCCTCTATGGGCTTCCAAATATCACTTTCGAAAAACCACAAGAACTGTCTTATCAAAAGGCTTCTTGAGGGGAAAGCTGTATCTCTGTGAGATGATTTCACAGAACACAACGAAGTTTCTCAGAAAGCTTCCTTCTCTTTGTTATCGCAGGATATTTCCTTTGGCCCTATAGTCTTCAAAGGCATCCGAAACATGTGTTCTCAGATTCCACAGAAATAAGGCTAGCAAAGAGATCCACGAAGTACAGATGTAACTCTGTGAGTGGAAGTCACACATCACAAAGCAGTTTCTCAGAAAGATTCTTTCCAGTTTTTCCCTGAGGATTTTTTCTTTTTCACCATAGCCCTCTAGGGGGTTGCAAATATCACTTTTCGAATTCCACAAGAACAGGCTTAGCGAGCGGCTTCTTCAGTGGAAATGTGTAACTCTGTGAGATGAATTAAGAGAACACTAAGCTGTTTGTCAGAGAGCTTTTTTCGAGTTTTCATCTGATAATATTTCCTTTTTCACCATAGCCCTCTATGGGCTTCCAAATATCACTTTGGAAATTCCAGAAGAACAGGCTTAGTGAACGTCTTCTTGAGGCGAAAGCTGTAACTCTCTGAGATGAATTAACGGAACACAAAGCAGTTTCTCAGAAAGCTTCTTTCGAGTTTTCATCTGAGTATATTTCCTTTTTCACCATAGCCCTCTATGCGCTTCCAAATATCACTTTGCAAATTCCACAAGAACTGTCTTAGCGAAACGCTTCTTGAGGGGAAATCTGTAACTCTGTGAGATGATTTCACAGAACACAAAGAAGTTTCTCCGACAGCTTCTTTCTCTTTCTTATCGGAGGATATTTCCTTTGGCCCTATAGTCTTCACATGGATCCGAAATATCTGTTCTCAGATTCCACAGAAATAAGTGTAGGAAAGAGATCCACGAAATACAGATGTAACTCTGTGAGTGAAAGTCACACATCACAAAGCAGTTTCTCAGAAAGCTTCTTTCCATTTTTTCTCTGAGGATATTTTCTTTTTCACCGTAGAACAATAAGGGCTTCCAAATATCACTTTGCGAATTCCACAAGAACAGGCTTAGCGAGTGGCTTCTTGAGGGGAAAGCTGTAACTCTGTGAGATGATTTCACAGAACACAGAGAAGTTTCTCATAAAGCTTCTTTCTCTTTGTTATCGGAGGATATTTCCTTTGGCCCTATAGACTTCAAAGCGATCCGAAATATCTGTTCTCAGATTCCACGGAAATAAGGCTAGCAAGGAGATCCACGAAATACTGATGCATCTCTGTGAGTGGAAGTCACACATCACAAAGCAGTTTCTCAGAAAGCTTCTTTCCATGTTTTCTCGGAGGATACTTTCTTTTTCACCATAGCCCTCTGTATGCTTGCAAATATCACTTTACGAATTCCACAAGAACAGGCTTTGCAAGTGGCTTCTTGAAGGGAAAGCTGTAACTGTGTGAGATGAATTAACCGAACACTAAGCAGTTTCTCAGAACTATTCTTTCCAGATTTCATCTGAGGATTTTTCCTTTTTCACCATAGCCCTCTATGGGCTTCCAAATATCACTTTGCAAATTCCACAAGAACTGTCTTAGCGAAAGGCTTCTTGAGGGGAAAGCTGTAACTCTGTGAGATGATTTCACAGAACACAAAGAAGTTTCTCAGAAGGCTTCTTTCTCTTTGTTATCGGAGGATATTTCCTTTGGCCCTCTAGTCTTCAAAGGGATCCGAAACATCTGTTCTCTGATTACACAAAAATAATTATAGCAAAGAGATCCACGAAAGACATATGTAACTCTGTGAGTGGAAGTCACACATCACAAAGCAGTTTCTCAGAAAGCTTCTTTCCAGTTTTTCTCGGAGGATATTTTCTTTCTCAACATAGCCCTCTATGGGCTTCCAAATATCATTTTGCGAATTCCACAAAAACAGCCTTAGCGAGCATCTTCTTGAGGGGAAAGCTGTAACTCTGTGAGAAGAATTTACAGAACACTAAGAAGTTTCTCAGAAATCTTCTTTCGAGTTTTCATCTGAGTATATTTCCTTTTTCACCTTAGCCCTCAACGGGATTCCAAATATCACTTTGCAAATTCAAAAGAACTGTCCTAGCGAAGGGCTTCCTGGGAGAAAGCTGTAACTCTGTGAGATGATTTCACAGAACACAAAGAAGTTTCTCAGAAAGCTTCTTTCCATATTTCATCTGAGGATATTTCCTTTTTCACCATAGCCCTCTATGGGCTCCCACATATCACTTTGTAAATTCCACAAGAACTGTCGTAGCGAAAGTCTTCTTGAGAGGAAAGCTGTAGCTCTGAGAGATGATTTCACAGAACACAAAAAAGTTTCTCAGAAAGTTTCTTTCTCTTTGTTATCGGAGGATAGTTCCTTTGTCCCTATAATCTTCAAAGGGATTCGAAATATCTGTTCTCAGATTCCACAGAAATAAGGCTAGCAAAGAGATCCACGACATAATGATGTAACTCTGTGAGTTGAAGTCACACATCACGAAACAGTTTCTCAGAAAGCTTCTTTCCAGTTTTTCTCTGAGGTTATTTCCTTTTTCACCATAGCCCTCTAAGGGCTTCAAAATATCACTTTGCGAATTCCACAAGAACCGGCTTAGCGAGCGGTTTTTTGAGGGGAAAGCTGTAACCCTGTGAGATGAATTAACAGTACACTAAGCAGTTTCTCAGAAAGCTTCTTTCAAGTTTTCATCTGAGGATATTTCCTTTCTCACCATAGCCCTCTAAGGGCTTCCAAATATCACTTTGTAAATTCCACAAGAAAAGTCTTAGCGAAAGGCTTCTTGAGGGGAAAGCTGTGACTCTGTGAGATGATTTCACAGAAAACAAAGAAGTTTTTCTGAAAGCTTCTTTCTCTTTGTTATTGGAGGATATTTCCTTTGGCCCTATAGTCTTCAAAGGGATCCGAAATATCTGTTCTCAGATTCCACAGAAATAAGGCTAGCAAAGAGATCCACGAAATACAGATGTAACTCTGTGAGTGGAAGTCACACGTCACAAAGCAGTGTCTCAGAAAGCTTCTTTCCAGTTTTTCTCTGAGGATATTTTCTTTTTCACCGTAGCCCTTTATGGGCTTCCAAATATCACTTTGCGAATTCCACAAGAATAGGCTTAGCGAGCGGCTTCTTGAGGGGAAAGCTGTAACTTTGTGAGATGAATTTACAGAACACTAAGCAGTTTCACAGAAAGCTTCTTTAAAGTTTTCATCTGAGGATATTTCCTTTTTCACCATAGCCCTCTATGGGCTTCCAAATATCACTTTGCAAATTCCACAAGAGCTGTCTGAGCGAAAGGCTTCTTGAGGTGAAAGCTGTAACTCTGTGAGATGATTTCACAGAACACAAAGAAGTTTCTCTGAAAGCTTCTTTCTATTTGTTATCGGAGGCTATTTCCTTTGGCCCTATAGTCTTCAAAGGGATCCGAAATATCTGTTCTCAGATTCCACAGAAATAACGCTAGCAAAGAGATCCACGAAATACAGATGTAATTCTGTGAGTGAAAGTCATACATCACAAAGGAGTTTCTGAGAAAGCTTCTTTCCAGTTTTTCTCTGAGGGTATTTTCTTTTTCACCATAGCCCTCTATGGGCTTCCAAATAGCACTTTCCAAATTCCACAACAATTGTCTTACCGAAAGTTTTCTTGAGGGGAAAGCTGTAAATCTGTGAGATGATTTCACAGAACACAAAGAAGATTCACAGAAAGCTTCTTTCTCTTTGTTATCGGAGGATATTTCCTTTGGCCCTATAGTCTTCAAAGGGATCCGAAATATCTGTTCTCAGCTTCCACACAAATAAGGCTAGCAAAGAGATCCAGGAAATACAGATGTTACTCTGTGAGTGGAAGCCACACATCACAAAGCAGTTTCTCAGAAAGCTTCTTTCCTGTTTTTCTCTGAGGGTATTTGGTTTTTCACCATAGCCTTCTATGGGCTTGCAAATATCACTTTCATATTCCTCAAGAACAGGCTTAGCGAGCGGCTTCTTGAAGGGGAAGCTGTAACACTGTGGGATGAATTAACAGAACACTAAGCAGTTTCTCAGAAAGCTTCTTTCCAGATTTCATCTGAGGATATTTCCTTTTTCACCATAGCACTCTATGGACTTCCAAATATCACTTTGCAAATTCCACAAGAAGTGTCTTCGCGAAAGGATTCTTGAGGGGAAAGATGTAACTCTGTGACATGATTTCACAGAACACATAGAAGCTTCTCAGAAAGCTTCTTTCTCTTTGTTATCAGGGGATATTTCCTTTGGCCCTATAGACTTCAAAGGGATCCGAAATATCTGTTCTCAGATTCCACAGAAATAAGGCTAGCAAAGGGATCCACGAAATACAGACGTAACTCTGTGAGTGGAAGTCACACATCACAAAGCAGTTTCTCAGAAGGTTTCTTTCCAGTATTTCTCTGGGGATATTTTCTTTTTCACCATAGCCCTCTAGGGGTTCCAAATATCACTTTGCGAATTCCACAAGAACAGGCTTAGCGAGTGGCTTCTTGAGAGGAAAGCAGTAACTCTGTGAGATGAATTCACAGAACAGTAAGCAGTTTCTCAGAGAGCTTCTTTCCAGATTTCATCTGAGGATATTTCCTTTTTCACCATATCCCTCTATGGGATTCCAAATATCAGTTTGCAAATTCCACAAGAACTGTCTTAGCGAAAGGCTTCTTGCGGGGAAAGCTGTAACTCTGTGAGATGATTTCACAGAACACAAAGAAGTTTCTCAGAAAGCTTCTTTCTCTTTGTTATCGGAGGATATTTCCTTTGGCCCTATAGTCTTCAAAGGATTCCGAAATATCTGTTCTCAGATTCCACACAAATAGGGCTAGCAAAGAGAGCCACGTAATACAGATGGAACTCTGTGAGTGGAAGTCACACATCACAAAGCAGTTTCTCAGAAAGCTTCTTTCCAGTTTTTCTCGGAGGATATTTTCCTTGTCACCATAGCCCTCTATGGGCTTCCAAATATCACTTTGCGAATTCCACAAGAACAGGCTTAGCGATCCGCTTCTTCATGGGAAAGCTGTATCCCTGTGACATGAATTAAGAGTACACTAAGCAGTTTCTCAGAAAGCTTCTTTCGAGTTTTCATCTGAGGATATTTCCTTTTTCACCATAGCCGTCTATGGGCTTCCAAATATCACTTTGCAAATTCCACAAGAACTGTCTTAGCGAAAGGCTTCTTGAGCGCAAAGCTGTAAGTCTGTGAGATGATTCTCAGAACAAAAAAAAGTTTCTCAGACAGCTTCTTTCTCTTTGTTATCGGAGGATATTTCCTTTGGCCCTATACTCTTCAAAGGGATCCGAAATATCTGTTCTAAGATTCCACAGAAATAAGGCTAGCAAAGAGATCCACGAAATACAGATGTAACTCTTTGGGTGGAAGTCAGACATCACAAAGGAGTTTCTCAGAAAGCTTCTTTCCAGTTTTTCTCTGAGGATATTTTCTTTTTCACCATAGCCCTCTATGGGCTTCCAAATATCCGTATGCCAATTCCAGAAGAACAGGCTTAGCGAGCGGTTTCTTGAGGGGAAAGCTGTAACTCTGTGAGATGAATTAACAGAACACTAAGCAGTTTCTCAGAAAGCTTCTTTCCAGATTTCATCTGAGGATATTTCCTTTTTCACCGTAGCCCTCTATGGGTTTCCAAATATCACCTTGCAAATTCCACAAGAACTGTCTTAGCGAAAGGCTTCTTGAGAGGAAAGCTGTAACTCTGCGAGATGATTTCACAGAACACAAAGAAGTTTCTCAGAAAGCTTCTTTCTCTTTGTTATCGGAGGATATTTCCTTTGGCCCTATAGTCTTCAAAGCGATCAGAAATATCTATTCTCAGATTCCACAGAAATAAGGCTAGCAAAGAGATAAACGAAATACAGATGTAACTCTGTGAGTGGAAGTCACACATCACAAAGCAGTTTCTCAGAAAGCTTCTTTCAAGTTTTTCTCTGAGGATATTTTCTTTTTCACCGTAGCACTTTATGGACTTCCAAATATCACTTTGCGAATTCCACAGGAACAGGCTTAGCGAGCGGCCTCTTGAGGGGAAAGCTGTAACTCTGTGAGATGATTTCACAGAACACAAAGAAGTTTCTCAGAAAGCTCCTTTCTCTTTGTTATCGGTGGATATTTCCTTTGGCCCTATAGTCTTCAAAGGGATCTGAAATATCAGTTCTCAGATTCCATAGAAATAAGGCTAGCAAGCACATCCACGAAATACAGAAGTAACTCTGTGAGTGGAATTCACACATCACAAAGCAGTTTCTCAGAAAGCTTCTTTCCAGTTTTTCTCTGAGGATATTTTCTTTTAAACCATAGCCCTCTATGGGCTTCCAACTATCACTTTGCAAATTCCACAAGAACAGGCTTAGCGAAAGACTTCTTGAGGGGAAAGCTGTAACTCAGTGAGATGAATTTACAGAACACTAAGCAGTTTCTCAGAAAGCTTTTTTCCAGATATCATCTGAGGATATTTCCTTTTTCACCATAGCTCTCTATGGGCATCGATATATCACTTTGCAAATTCCATAAGAAAAGACTTTGCGAAAGGCTTCCTGAAGGGAAAGCAGTACCTCTGTGAGATGATTTCACAGAACACAAAGAAGTCTCTCAGAAAGCTTCTTTCTCTTTTTTTATCGCAGGATATTTCCTTTGGCCCTATAGTCTTAAAGGGATCCAAAATATCAGTTCTCAGCTTCCACAGAAATAAGGCTAGCAAACTGTTACACGAAATACAGATGTTACTCTGTGAGTGAAAGTCACACATCACAAAGCAGTTTCTCAGAAAGATTCTTTCCACTTTTTCTCTGAGGATATTTTCTTTTTCACCATAGCCCTCTAAGGGCTTCCAAATATCACTTTGCAAATTCCACAAGAACAGGCTTAGCGAACGGCTTCTTGAGGGGAAAGCTGTAACTGAGTGAGAAGAATTAACAGAACACTACGCAGTTTCTCAGAAAGCTTCTTTCCAGATTCCATCTGAGGATATTTCCTATTTCACCGTAGCCCACTATGGGCATGGAAATATCTCTTTGCAAATTCCACAAGAACAGGCTTAGCGAAAGGCTTCTTGAGGGGAAAGCTGTAACTCTGTGAGATGATTTCACAGAACGCAAAGAAGTTTCTCAGAAAGCTTTTTTCTCTTTGCCTCGGAGGATATTTCCTTTGGCCCTATAGTCTTCAAAGGGATCCGAAATATCAGATCTCAGCTTCCACAGAAATAAGGCTAGCAAACAGATCCACGAAATACAGATGTAACTCTATCAGCGGAAGTCACACATCACAGAGCAGTTTCTCAGAAAGCTTCTTTCCAGATTTCATCTGAGGATATTTCCTTTTTCACCGTAGCCCTCTAAGGGCATCTAAAGATCACTTTGCAAATTCTACTAGAACAGGCTTAGCGAAAGGCTTCCTGAGGGAAAAGCTGTATCTCTGTGAGATGATTTCACAGAACACAAAGAAGTTTCTCAGAAAGCTTCTTTCTCTTTGTTATCGGAGGATATTTCCTTTGGCCATATAGTCTTCAAAGGGATCCGAAATATCAGCTGTCAAATCCAACAGAAATAAGGCTAGCAAAGAGATCGAACAAATACAGATGTAACTCTGTGAGTGGAGGTCACACATCACAAAGCAGTTTCTCAGAAAGATTCTTTACAGTTTTTCTGTGAGGATATTATCTTTTTCAACACAGCCCTCTGTGGGCTTCCAAATATCACATTGCAAATTCCAAAAGAACAGTCTTAGCGAACGGTTTCTTGAGGGGAAAGCTGTAACGCTGTGAGATGATTTCACAGTACACAAAGTAGTTTCTCAGAAAGCTTCTTTCCAGTTTTCATCTGAGGATATTAACTTTTTCACAGTAGCCCTCTATGGGCATCGAAATATCACTTTGTAAATTCCAGAAGAACAGGCTTAGCGAAAGGCTTCTTGAGGGGAAAGCTGTAACTCTGTGAGATGATTTCACAAAACACAAAGAAGTTTCTCACAAAGCTTCTTTCTCTTTGTTATCAGAGGATATTTCCTTTGGCCCTATAGTCTTCAAAGGGATCCGAAATATCAGTTCAGATTCCACAGAAATAACGCTAGCAAGTAGATCCACGAAATACAGATGTAACTCTGTGAGTGGAAGTCGCACATTACAAAGCAGTTTCTCAGAAAGCTTCTTTCCAGTTTTTCTCTGAGGATAATTTCTTTTCACCATAGCCCTCTATGGGCTTCCAAATATCACTTTGCAAATTCCACAAGAACAGGCTTACCGAACGGCTTGTTGAGGGGAAAGCTGTAACTGTCTGTGGTGAATTAGCAGAACACTAAGGAGTTTCTCAGAAAGCTTCTTTGCAGATTTGATCTGAGGATATTTCGTTTTTCAGCGTAGCCCTGTATGTGCATCGAAATATCACATTGCAAATTCCACAAGAACAGGCTTAGCGAAAGTCTTCTTGAAGGGAAAGCTGTAACTCTGTGAGATGATTTCACAGAACACAAAGAAATTTCTCAGAAAGCTTCTTTCTCTTTGTTATCGGAGGATATTTCCTTTGGTCCTATAGTCTGCGAAGGGATCCAAAATATCAGTTCTCAGATTCCACAGAAATAAGGCTAGCAAACAGATCCATGAAATACAGATGTAACTCTGACAGTGGAAGACACACATCACAAACCAGTTTCTCAGAAAGATTTTTCCAATTTTTTTCTGAGGATATTTACTTTTTCACAATAGCCCTCTATGGGCTTCCAAATATCACTTTGCAAATTCCACAAGAAGAGGCTTAGCGAACGGATTATTCAGGGGAAAGCTGTATCCTTGTGAGATGAATTCAAAGAACACTAAGCAGTTTCTCAGGAGACTTCTTTCCAGGTTTCATCTGAGGATATTTCCTTTTTCACCATAGCCCTCTATGGGCTTCGAAATATCACTTTGCAAATTTCCCAAGAACAGCCTTAGTGAAAGACTTCTTGAGGGGAAAGCTGTAATTCAGTGAGATGAATTAATAGAACACTAAGCAGTTTCTCAGAAAGCTTCTTTCTCTTTGTTATTGGAGGATATTTCCTTTGGCCCTATAGTCTTCAGAGGGATCCGAAATATCAGTTCTCAGCTTCCACGAAAATAAGGCTGGCAAACAGACCCACGAAATACAGATATAACTCTGTGAGTGGAAGTCACACATCACAAAGCAGTTTCTCAGAAAGCTTCTTTCCAGATTTTATCTGAGGATATGTCCTTTTTCACCGTAGCCCTTTATGGGTATCGAAATATCACTTTGCAAATTCCACAAGAACAGGCTTAGCGAAAGGCTTCTTGAGGGAAAAGCTGTAACTCTGTGAGATGATTTCACAGAACACAATGAAGTTTCTCAGAAAGCTTCTTTCTCTTTGTTATCGGAGGATATTTCCTTTGGCCCTATAGTCTTCAAAGGGATGCGAAATATCAGTTCTCAGCTTCCACCGATATAAGTGTAACAAACACATTCATGAAATACAGCTGTAACTCTGTGAGTGGAAGTCACATATCACAAAGCAGTTTCTCAGAAAGCTTCTTTCCAGTTTTTCTCTGAGGATATTTTCTTTTTCACCATAGCCCTGTATGGGGTTCCAAATATCACTTTGCGACTTCCACAAGAACAGGCATGGCGAATGGCTTCTTTTGGGGAAAGCTGTAACTCTGTGAGATGAATTAACAGAACACTAAGCAGTTTCTCAGAAAGCTTCTTTCCAGATTTCATCTGACGATATTTCCTTTTTCACCATAGGCCTCTATGGTCATCGTAATATCACTTTGCATATTCCAAAGTAACAGGCTTAGCGAAAGGCTTCTTGAAGTGAAAGCTGTAACTTTGTGAGATGATTTCACAGAACACAAGGAAGTTTCTCAGAAAGCTTCTTTCTCTTTGTTATCGGAGGATATTTCCTTTGGCCCTATAGTCTTCAAAGGGATCCGAAATATCAGTTCTCAGATTCCACAGAAATAAGGCTAGCAAACAGATGCACGAAATACAGATGTAACCCTGTGAGTGGAAGTCACACATAACAAAGAAGTTTCTCAGAAAGCTTCTTTCCACATTTCATCTGAGGATATTTCCTTTTTTCACCGTAGACCTCTATGGATATCGAAATATCACTTTGCAATATCCAAAAGAGCAGGTTTAGCGAAAGAGTTCCTGAGGGAAAGCTGTAACTCTGTGAGATGATTTCACAGAACACAAAGAAGTTTCTCAGAAAGCTGCTTTCCATTTGTTATTGGAGGATATTTCCTTTGGCCCTATAGTCTTCAAAGGGATCCGAAATATCAGTTCTCAGCTTCCACAGAAATAAGGCTAGCAAACAGATCCACGAAATACAGATGTAACTCTGTGAGTGGAAGTCACACATCACCCAGCAGTTTCTCAGAAACCTTCTTTCCAGTTTTTCCCTGAGGATATTTTCTTTTTCATCATAGCCCTCTATGGGCTTCCAAATATCACTTTGGAAATTCCACAAGTTCAGGCTTAGCGAAAGACTTCTTGAGGGGAAAGCTGCAACTCTGTGAGATGAATTAACAGAACACTTAGCAGTTTCTCAGAAAGCTTCTTTCCAGATTTCATCTCAGGATATTTCCTTTTCCACCGTAGCCCTCTATGGGCATCGAAGTATCACTTTTCAAATTCCACAGGAACACACTTAGCGAAAGGCTTCTTGAGGGGAAAGCTGTATTTCTGTGAGGTGAATTAACAGAACGCTAAGCAGTTTCTCGGAAAGCTTCTTTCTCTTTATTAAAGGAGAATAGGTCCTTTGGCCCTATAGTCTTCTAGGGGATCCGAAATATCATTTCTCAGCTTCCACAAAAATAAGGCTAGCAAACAAGAAATACAGATGTTACTCTGTGAGTGGAAGTCACACATCACAAAGCGGTTTCTCAGAAAGCTTCTTTCCAGTTTTTCCCTGAGGATATTTTCTTTTTCAGCATAGCCCTCTATGGGCTTCCAAATATCACTTTGCAAATTCCACAAGAACAGGCTTAGCGAACGGCTTCTTGAGGGGAATGCTGTAACTGAGTGAGAAGAATTAACAGAACACTAAGCAGTTTCTCAGACAGCTTCTTTCTAGATTCCATCTGGGGATAATTTCTTGTTCACCATAGCCCTATATGGGAATCAAAATATCGCTTTCCAAATTCCACAAGAACAGGCTAAGCGAACGGCTTCTTGATGGGAAAGCTGTAACTCTGTGAGATGAATTAACAGAACACTAAGCAGTTTCTCAGAAAGCTTCTTTCCAGATTTCATCTGAGGATATTTCCTTTTTCACCGTAGCCCTCTATGGGCGTCGAAATATCACTTTGAAAATTCCTCAAGAACAGGCTTAGCGAAAGGCTTCTTTAGGGGAAAGCTGTAACTCTGTGAGATGATTTCACAGAACACAAAGAAGTTTCTCAGAAAGCTTCTTTCTCTTTGTTATCGGAGGATATTTCCTTTAGCCCTATAGTCTTCAAAGGGATCCGAAATATCTGTTCTCAGATTCCACAGAAATAAGGCTAGCAAGCACATCCACGAAATACAGAAGTAACTCTGTGAGTGGAATTCACACATCACAAAGCAGTTTCTCAGAAAGCTTCTTTCCAGTTTTTCTCTGAGGATATTTTCTTTTAAACCATAGCCCTCTATGGGCTTCCAAATATCACTTTGCAAATTCCACAGGAACAGGCTGAGCGAATGGCTTCTTGAGGGGAAAGCTGTAACTCAGTGAGATGAATTTACAGAACACTAAGCAGTTTCTCAGAAAGCTTCTTTCCAGATATCATCTGAGGATATTTCCTTTTTCACCGTAGCTCTCTATGGGCATCGAAATATCACTTTGCAAATTCCAGAAGAACAGGCTTCGCGAAAGCCTTCCTGAAGGGAAAGCAGTAACTCTGTGAGATGATTTCACAGAACACAAAGAAGTTTCTCAGAAAGCTTCTTTATCTTTGTTATCGGAGGATATTTCCTTTGATCCTATAGTGTTAAATGGATCCAAAATATCAGTTCTCAGCTTCCACAGAAATAAGGCTAGCAAACTGTTACACGAAATACAGATGTTACTCTGTGAGTGAAAGTCACACATCACAAAGCAGTTTCTCAGAAAGCTTCTTTGCAGTTTTTATCTGAGGATATTGTCTTTTTCACCATAGCCCTCTAAGGGCTTCCAAATATCACTTTGCAAATTCCACAAGAACAGGCTTAGCGAACGGCTTCTTGAGGGGAAAGCTGTAACTGAGTGAGAAGAATTTACAGAACACTACGGAGTTTCTCAGAAAGCTTCTTTCCAGATTCCATCTGAGGATATTTCCTTTTTCACCGTAGCCCACTATGGTCATGGAAATATCTCTTTGCAAATTCCACAAGAACAGGCTTATCGAAGGGCTTCTTGAGGGGAATGCTGTAACTCTGTGAGATCATTTCACAGAACGCAAAGAAGTTTCTCAGAAAGCTTCTTTCTCATTTTTGTCCGAGGATATTTCCTTTGGCACTATAATCTACAAAGTGTTCCGAAATCTGAGTTCTCAGATTCCACAGAAATAAGGCTAGCTAACAGCTCCATGAAATACAGCTGTGTCTCAGAGTGGAAGTCACTCATCACAAAACAATTTATCACAAAGCTTCTTTTCAGTTTTTATCTGAGGATATTTTCTTTTTCACCTTAGCCCTCCATGAGCTTCCTAATATAACTTTGCAAATTCCACAAGAACAGTCTTAGCGAAAGGCTTCTAGAGGGGAAAACTGTAACTCTGTGAGATGAATTCACAGGTCACAAAGAAGATTCTCAGAAAGCTTCTTTATCATTTTGATCGGAGGATATTTCCTTTGGCCGTATAGTTTACAAAAGGATCCGAATTATCACTTCTCAGATTCCACAGAAATAAGGCTAGCAAACAGCACCAGAAATACAGCAGTAACTCAGTGAGTGGAAGTCACACATCACAAAGCAGTTTCTCAGAATGCTTCTTTCCAGTTTTTTTCTGAGGATATTTTCTTTTTCACCATAGCCCTTCATCGGCTTCCAAATATCACTTTGCAAATTCCACAAGAACAGTCGTAGCGAAAGGCTTCTAGAAGGGAAAGCTGTAACTCTGTGAGATGAATTCACAGGTCACAAAGAACATTCTCAGAAAGCTTCTTTCTCTTTTTGATCGGAGGATATTTCCTTTGGCCCTATAGTCTACAAAAGGATCCGAATGATCAGTTCTCAGATTCCACAAAAATAAGGTTAGCAAACAGCTCCAAGACATACAGCTGTCACTCAGTTAGTGGATTCAAACATCACAAAGCAGTTTCTCAGAAAGCTTGTTTCCAGTTTTTTTCTGAGGATATTTTATTTTTCACCATAGCCCTCTATGGGCTTCCAAATATCACTTTGCAAATTCCACAAGAACAGTCTTAACAAACAGCTTCTTGAGGGGGAAGCTGTAACTCTCTGAGAAGAATTAATGGAAAACAAAGCAGTTTCTCAGAAAGAGGCTTCTGAGGTGAAAGCTGTACCTCTGTGAGATGATTTCACAGATCACACAGAAGTTTCACAGAAACCTTCTTTCTCGTTTTTATAGGAGAATTTTTCCTTTGGCCCTGTAGTCTTCAAAGGGATCCGAAATATTAGTTCTGAGATTCCACAGAAGTAAGGCTAGCAAACACCTCCAAGAAACACAGCTTTAATTCAATGACTGGAAGTCACACATCACAGAGCAGTTTCTCAGAAAGCTTCTTTCCAGATTTCATCGGAGGATATTTCCTTTTTCACCATAGCCCTCTATGGGCTTCCAAATATCACTTTGAAAATTCCACAAGAACCGTCTAAGTGAACGGCTTCTTGAGGTGAAAGCTGTAACTCTGTGAGATGAATTAACAGAAAACAAAGCAGTTTCTCAGAAAGCTTCTTTCCAGTTTTTATCTGAGTATAATTTCTTTTCCCCCTAGCCCTCCATTGGCTTCTCAATATCACTTTGAAAATTCCACAAGAACAGACTTAGCAAAAGTCTTCTTGAGGGGAAAGCTATAACTCAGTGAGATGAATTCACAGATCACAAAGAATTTTTCAGAAAGCTTCTTTCTCATTTTTATCAGAGGATATTTCCTTTAGCCCTGTAGTCTTGAAAGGGTTCCGAAATATCAGTTCTCAGATTCCCCAAAAATAAGGCTAGCAATCAGCTCCACGAAATACAGCTATATCTCAGAGTGGAAGTCACACATCAGAAAGCAATTTCTCAGAAAGCCTCTTTCCAGTTTTTCTCTGAGGATATTTTCTTTTTCACCATCGCCCTCTATGGGCTTCCAAATATCACTTCGCAAATTCCACAAGAACAGTCTTAGCGAACGGCTTCTTGAGGAGAAAGCTGTAACTCTGTCAGATGAATTAACAGAACACAAAGCAGTTTCTCAGAAAGCTTCTTTCCACTTTTTATCTGAGGATATTTTCTTTTTCACCCTTGCCCTCCGTGGGCTTCCAAATATCACTTTGCAAATTCCACAAGAACTGTCTTAGCGAAAGGCTTCTAGAGGGGAAAGCTGTGACTCTGTGAGATGAATTCACAGGTCACAAGGAAGATTCTCAGAAAGCTTCTTTCTCATTTTGATCGGAGGATATTTCCTTTGGCCCTGCAGTCTAATAAGGGATCCGAATTATCAGTTCTCAGATACCACAGAAATAAGGCTAGCAAACAGCTCTAAGAAATACTGCTGTATCTCAGAGTGGAAGTCACACATCACAAAGCAGTTTCTCAGAAAGCTGCTTTCCAGTCTTTTTTCTGAGGATATTTTCTTTTTCACCATAGCCGTCTATGGGCTTCTAAATGTCACTTTGCAAATTCCACAAGAACAGTCTTAGTGATCGGCTTCTTGAGAGGAAAGTTGTAACTCTGTGAGATGAATTAACAGAACACAAAGCAGTTTCTCAGAAAGCTTCTTTCTAGTTTTCAATTTGAGAATTTTTTTTTTTCAACATAGCCCTCCATGGGCTTCCAAATATCACTTTGCAAATTCCAGAAGAACAGTCTTAGCGAAAGGGTTCTTCAGGGGAAAGCTATAACTCAGTGAGATGAATTCACAAATCACACAGAAGTTTCTCAGAAAGCTTCTTTCTCATTTTTATTGGAGGATATTTACTTTGGCCCTGTAGTCTTCAAAGGGATCCAAAATATCAGTTCTCAGATTCCACAGAAATAAGGCTAGCAAACAGTTCCAGGAAACACAGCTGTAACTCAATGACTGGAAGTCACACATCACAAAGCAGTTTCTCCGAAAGCTTCTTTCCAGTTTTTTTCGGAGGATATTTTCTTTTTCACCTTAGTTCTTTTTGGGCTTCCAAATATCACTTTCAAATTCCACAAGAAGAGTCTTAGTGAACGGCTTCTCGAAAGGAAATCTGTAACTATGTGAGATCAATTCACAAAACACAAATCAGTTCCTCAGAAAACTTCTTTCCAGTTTTTCTCTGAGGATACTTTCTTTTTCACCATAGCCCTCCATGGACTTCCAAATATCACTTTGTAAATCCACAAAAATAGTCTATGGAAAGGCTTCCTGAGGGGAAAGCTGTAACTCTGTGAGATGAATTCACAGATCACAAATAAGTTTCTCCGAAAGCTTCTTTCTCATTTTTATCGGAGGATATTTCCTTTGGCTCTATAGTCTTCTAAGGGTTCCGAATTGTGTGTTCTCAGATTCCACAGAAATAAGGCTAGCAAACAGCTCCAAGAAATACAGCTGTAACACAGTGAGTGGAAGTCACACATCAGAAAGCAGTTTCTCAGAAAGCTTTTTTCCAGTTTTTTTTTGAGGATAATTTCTTTTTCACCGTAGCCCTCTATGGGCTTGCAAATATCACTGTGCAAATTCCAAAAGAACAGTCTTAGTGAACGGCTTCTTGTGTGGAAAGCTGTAACTCTGTGAGATGAATTAGAATAACACAAACCATTTTCTTAGAAACTTCTTTCCAGTTTTTATCTGATGATAATTTGTTTTTCAACATAGCCCTCCATGGGCTGCCATATGTCACTTTGCAAATTCCATAAGAACAATCTTAGGGAAAGTCTTCTTGAGGCGAAAGGTGTAACTCTGTGAGATGAATTCACAGACTACAAAGAAGTTTCTCAGAAAGCTTCTTTCTCATTTTATCGGAGGATATTTCCTTTGGCCTTATAGACTTCCAAGGGATCTGAAATATCAGTTCTCAGATTCCACAGAAATCAGGCTAGCAAACAGATCCACGAAATACAGCTGTAACTCTGTGAGTGGAAGTCACACATCACAGAGCAGTTTCTCAGAAAGCTTCTTTCCAGTTTATATCTGAGGATATTCTCTTTTTCCCCATATCCCTCTTTGGGCTTCCAAATATCACTTTGCAAATTCCACAAAAGCAGTCTAAGCGAAGGGCTTCTTGAGGGAAATGCTGTAACTCTGTGAGATGAATTCACGGATCACAAAGCAGTTTCTCAGAAAGGTTCTTTCCACTTTTATCTGAGAATAGTTTCTTTTTCACCGTAGCCCTCCATGGGCTTAAAAATATCGCTTTGCAAATTCCACAAGAACAGTTTTAGCGAAAGGCTTCTTGTGGGGAAAGCTGGAACTCTGTGAGATGAATTCACAGAACACAATGCTGTTTCTCAGAAAGCTTCTTTGCAGTTTTTATCTGAGGATATTTTCTTTTTCCCCGTAGCCCTCCATGGGCTTCCAAATATCACTTTGCAAACTCCACAAGAACAGTCTTAGCGAAAGGCTTCTGGAGGGGAAAGCTGTAAATCTGTGATATGAATGCACAGATCACGAAGTAGTTTCTCAGAAAGATTCTTTCTCATTTTTATCGGAGGATATTTCCTTTGGCCTTACATTCTTCAAAGGGATCCGAAATATCATTTCTCAGATTTCACAGAAACAAAGCTAGCAAACAGCTCCACGAAATACAGCTGTAACTCAGTGAGTGGAAGTCACACATCACAAAGCAGTCTCTCAGAAAGCTTCTTTTCAGTTTTTATCTGAGTATGGTTTGTTTTCCACATAGCCCTCCATGGGCTTCCAAATATCACTTTGCAAATTCCACAAGAACATTCTTAGCGAACGGCTTCTTGAGGGGAAAACTGTAACTCTGTAAGATGAATTAACAGAACACAAAGAAGTTTCTGAGAAAGTTTCTTTTCAGTTTTTTCTGAGGGTTTTCTTTTTCACCATAGTCCTCCATGGGCTTCCAAATATCACTTTGGAAATTCCACAAGAACAGTCTTAGCGAAAGGCTTCTTGAGGAAAAAGCTGTAACTCTGTGAGATGAATTCACAGATCACAAAGGAGTTTCTCAGCAACCTTTCCAGTTTTTATCTGAGAATAGTTTCTTTTTCACCATAGCCCTTCATAGGCTTCCAAATATCGCTTTGCAAATTCCACAAGAACAGTCTTAGCAAAAAGCTTATGAGAGGTAAGCTGTAACTCTATGAGGTGAATTCACAGATCACAAAGAAGTTTCTCAGAAAGCTTCTTTCTTATTTTTATCAGAGAGTATTTCCTTTGCCCCTCTAGTCTTCAAAGGCATCCGAAATAGCAGTTCTCAGTTTCAGCAGAAATAAGGCTAGCAAACAGCTCCAGGAACTACAGCTATAACTCAGTGAGTGAAGTCACACATCGCAAAGCAGTTTCTCCAAAAGCTTCTTTCCAGTTTATATCTGAGGATACTCTCTTTTTCACCATAGCCCTCTATGGGCTTCCAAATATCACTTTGCAAATTCCACAAGAACAGGATTAGCGACCGGCTTCTTGAGGGGAATGCTGTAACTCTGTGAGATAAATTAACAGAACACAAAGCAGTTTCTCAGAAAGCTTCTTTGCAGTTTTTATCTGAGGATATTTTCTTTTTTACCATAGCCCTCCATGGGCTTCCAAATATCACTATGCAAACTCCACAAGAACAGTCTTAGCGAAAGGCTTCTGGTCGGGAAAGCTGTATATCTGTGAGATGAATTCACAGATCACAAAGTAGTTTCTCAGAAAGCATCTTGGTGCCAGTACCATGCTGTTTTGGTTACTGTAGGCTTGTAGTATAGTTTGAAGTCAGGTAGCGTGATGCCTCCAGCTTTGTTCTTTTGACTTATGATTTTCTTGGAGATGCGAGCTCTTTTTTGGTTCCATATGAACTTTAAAGCAGTTTTTTCCAATTCTGTGAAGAAACTCATTGGTAGCTTGATGGGGATGGCATTGAATCTATAAATAACCTTGGGCAGTATGGCCATTTTCACGATATTGATTCTTCCTATCCATGAGCATGGTATGTTCTTCCATTTGTTTGTCTCCTCTTTTATTTCAGTGAGCAGCTGTTTGTAGTTCTCCTTGAAGAGGTCCTTTACATCCCTTGTAAGTTGGATTCCTAGGTATTGTATTCTCTTTGAAGCAATTGTGAATGGAAGTTCATTCATGATTTGGCTCTCTGTCTGTTACTGGTATATAAGAATGTTTGTGATTTTTACACATTAATTTTGTATCCTGAGACTTTGCTGAAGTTGCTTATCAGCTTAAGGAGATTTTGGGCTGAGACAATGGGATTTTCTAAATATACAATCATGTCATCTGCAAACAGGGACAATTTGACTTCTTCTTTTCCTAACTGAATACCCTTGATTTCTTTCTCTTGCCTGATTGCCCTAGCCAGAACTTCCAACATTATGTTGAATAGGAGTGGTCAAAGAGGGCATCCCTGTCTTGTGCCAGTTTTCAAAGGGAATTTTTCCAGTTTGTGCCCATTCAGTATGATATTGGCTGTGGGTTTGTAATAAATAGCTCTTATGATTTTGAGATACGTTCCATCAATACCAAATTTATTGAGCGTTTTTAGCAAGAAGGGCTGTTGAATTTTTTCAAAAGCCTTTTCTGCATCTATTGAGAAAATCATGTGGTTCTTGTCTTTGGTTCTGTTTATATGCTGGATTATGTTTATTGATTTGCGAATGTTGAACCAGCCTTGCATCCCAGGGATGAAGCCCACTTGATCACGGTGCATAAGCTTTTTGATGTGTTGCTGAATCCGGTTTGCCAGTATTTTATGGAAGATTTTTTCATCGATGTTCATCAGGGATATTGGTCTAAAATTCTCTTTTTTTGTTGT
>NC_037689.1:116103-134012 GCF_003255815.1 Theropithecus gelada
CAAATCAAAACCACAATGAGATACCATCTCACACCAGTTAGAATGGCGATCATTAAAAAGTCAGGAAACAACAGGTGCTGGAGAGGATGTGGAGAAATAGGAACACTTTTACACTGTTGGTGGGATTGTAAACTAGTTCAACCATTATGGAAAACAGTATGGCGATTCCTCAAGGATCTAGAACCAGCCATCCCATTACTGGGTATATACCCAAAGGATTATAAATCATGCTGCTATAAAGACACATGCACACGTATGTTTATTGCGGCACTATTCACAATAGCAAAGACTTGGAATCAACCCAAATGTCCATCAGTGACAGACTGGATTAAGAAAATGTGGCACATATACACCATGGAATACTATGCAGCCATAAAAAAGGATGAGTTTGTGTCCTTTGTAGGGACATGGATGCAGCTGGAAACCATCATTCTTAGCAAACTATCACAAGAACAGAAAACCAAACACCGCATGTTCTCACTCATAGGTGGGAACTGAACAATGAGATCACTTGGACTCAGGAAGGGGAACATCACACACCGGGGCCTATCATGGGGAGGGGGTAGGGGGGAGGGATTGCATTGGGAGTTATACCTGATGTAAATGACGAGTTGATGGGTGCAGTAGACCAACATGGCACAAGTATACATATGTAACAAACCTGTACGTTATGCACATGTACCCTACAACTTAAAGTATAATAATAAAAAAAAAAAAAAATTACTAGTGGGGGGAACGGGGTACAGGGTACACATCTGTTCCATCTTGGCAACTTCCTGTGAATCTATAATCATTTTAAAGTAAAAAGTTAAAAAAAAAAAAAAAAGATGTAGGTTACAAAATCAACATGTAAAAATCAGTACCATTTTTATGCATTAACATGTCCAAAACTAAAACTATCCATAAAAGAAATTAGGAAAACAATCCCATTTATAATAGCAGAAACAAAAATACATAGATATAAATTTAACCAAGGATATGAAAGATCTATGTACTGAAAAGTATAACACAGTGATAAAAAAAAAAAAAAAAACCTAAAAAAAAACACAAATAAATGGAAAGGTAAGTTCTGTTCTACTGAAATGAGAGAACTAATGTTAAAATGTCCATGTTACCCAAAACAAGCTACAGATTCAATGCAACCCCTATCGAAATTCTAATGTCATTTTTCACAGAAATAGTAAAAAAAATCCATAAATTCATATGGAATAAAATACCTCAAAGAACCAAAGCAATCTTAAACAAAAAAGAATGAAGCTGAAAAAAATCACACTATCTGACTTTATACTAAAAAGCTATAGCAATCAAAACAGCATGGTACTGTCATGAAGACAGACAGACACATCAACCTACAAAACAAGACAGAATTCAAAATAAACCCACACATTTACGGACAATTGATTTTTGATGAAGATGCCAAGAATATACAATAGGGAAAGAACAGATTCTTCAATAAATGCTGCTGGGAAAACTGGATATCCACATGCAGAACAATGAGATTGAATCCTTATCTAACACCATGAGGAAAAACCAATTCAGAAGGGATTAAAGACTTAAATATAAGACCTGAAACTATAAATCTACTAGAAGAAACTTACGGACAAAGCTTCATTGGTCTGGGCATTGACTATAACCCTGAAAGCACAGGAAATGAAAGCAATAACAGAAAAATGGAACTGCATCAAACAAAATCTTCTGCAGAGCAAAAGAAACAACAGAACGAAGGAAGAACACAGAAACTGCGAGAAAAATTTGCAAACCATCCCTCTGATAAAGAGTTGTTATCCAAAATATCTAAGGAACTCAACTCAATAATAAGAAAACGAATACGCAATTTTAAAATGGCACAGGACCTGAACAGACATTTCTCAAAAGGTGACAAATGGCCGACAGATGACAAATGGTGACAAATGAACAATGCAAATGGCCAACATCTAAATGGTTCATACAAATGACCAACAAGTTTATGAAAACATACTCAACATCATTGATTACTAGAGAAATGTAAATTAAATTCACAATGAGATATAACCACATACCTGTTAGAATGGCCATTTTCAAAATGATGAAAGGTAAGTGTTAGCAAGGATGTGGAGAAAAAGAGAATACCATTGGTGGGAATGAAAATTAGTACAACCTTCACGCCTGTAATCCCAGCACTTCGGGAGGTTGAGGCAGGCGGATCATGAGGTCAAGAGATAGAGACCATCCTGGCCAACACGGTGAAACCCCGTCTCTACTAAAAATACAAAAAATTAGCTGGGCATGGTGGCGCACACCTGTAGTCCCAGCTACTCAGGAGGCTGAGGCAGGAGAATCACTTGTACCTGGGAGGCAGATGTTGCAGTGAGCCGAGATCGTGTCACTGCACTCCAGCCTGGCAACAGAGCAAGACTCCGTCTCAAAAAAACAAAAAAAAAAGAAAAGAAAAAAGAAAATTAGTACAACCATTATGGAAAATGGTATGGAACTTCCTCAAAAATCTAAAAATATAACTAGCATATGATCCACCAATCCCACTTCTGGGTATATGTCCAAAGAAAATGAAATCATGTTAGAGAGACATCTGCACACCCATGTTCACTGTACAACAGCCAAGATATGGAATCAGTATCAGTGTCCATCAAGGGATGAGTGGATAAAGAAAATATGGCATATATCCACAATAGATTACTATTCTGCCTTAAAAAAAGAAGGAAAGTCTGTTGTTTAAGACAACACAGTTGAACCTGGAGGACATTATACTAAGTGAAATAAGCCAGGTACTGCAGGATCTCACTTAAATGTGGTATCTAAAAAGGTCAAACTCATAGAAGTAGAGAGTAGAATGGTGGTTAGAGTAGAATGGTGGTTACCAAATGTAGGCAGAATGGAGTGGGGGTTGGTATGTAATAGGAAGATGCTGTTCAAAGGGTACAAAGTTTCAGTTAGGAGCAGTAAGTTCAATTCAAAAAGAGGATACAAATATGTATGTCTGTGTGTGTGTTTATATACACAATAAAATTTGCATGCTACTTCCAGGGATTCAGAAAACTCTTAAGTCCTTTCATAAGCTCCAAGTGAAGAACCTCTAGCCTACTGCAACATTTATCTTGTTATTCTTTATATAATGCTAAAAGCCAGTACCAGAACTACTACAACTTGAGCATCCCTAATCTGAAAACCCCAAATCTGAAATGCTCCAAAATTCAAAACTCTTTGGGCACTGACATGATACAAGTGGAAAATTCCACACCTGACCTCATGTGATTAAGTCACACAAATTATTTAAAATATTGTATAAAATTGCCTTCAGACGATGTGTATAAGATGTAAATGAAATGCAAATGAATTTCATATTTAGACTTGAGTCACTACTCCAGTATATCTCATTATGTAAGGGCAAATATTCCAAATCTGAAAAAAATCTGAAATTCGAATCACTCTGGTACCAAGAACTTTGGAAAAGGGATAATCAACCTGTATTTTACATTAGTTAATGGGTAGGCCAAATAAGAAAACTCTAATTTGTATGTCAGGTCTGAAATTAAAACCTTCAAAAGCATCATATAAGAACAAAAGTCGCTTTATTTTAACAGATAAATTAAAAATAATGTTACTTTAAGCATAATTACACTTAAATTATAACCTTTAAAAACTACTTTCATGTTACTGACAAATATAACATTATTATTTTGAACTGAAACAACTTTAAAAAGCTTCTATAATTTTTTATTTACATGCAAACTGAATGATAAGAAGATATCTCTTATAGTGACATCAAAGCAGAAATTTATATTTTTAGTAGTTAATTAACTCATTAAGGGTGTCAGATTAATGCTTTTCAAACACACACACACAAAAAATTTGTTTACCAAACTAACCAAGTATTACAAGTAAGAATTTATTTCATTTTACCAGTATAATAAAAAATACTGTACTTATAATTTGGTTATCATTTCAAACACATACATTGATACCCTCAAAAGTTATCCAAAGGGTAAATTATACAAGAAGCTGGTGAAAAATAATCTTCTGCAATTATGAAACACACGCAGAAATAGGTACGAGGAAATAAAACTGGATGGCTTAACTCATAATCTGGATTTTAAGCATAAACTATAAATATCTACATTCACAGAAACGTATTACAATTTAAGTTGACCATGCTAGACATATGATTTTCATAATAAAATATTAGTTGCCTCTAACACAAATTTTCCATATACTTATCAAAAAGATTGTGCTCTTACCTATACTTAGGAAGACTTCATTTATCAAAGCTTCAATCACTGCAGAAGAGCTGACACTTCCAAGATGAGACCAACTTTGATATATTGCTTGCAAGAGAAGTGTCTGTGCTCTTGTAGCTTGAATTGTGAGATTTGGAAGTTCAAATATACCTTCAGTTATAGCAATCTGAGATCTTTTGGTCCTGCACAAGAAAACAGAAAGAATCACAATAGAATAAACAGTATTTACAGACAACAAAATACTAAATGACTTAGGTTGCAAGGGAAGAAAGGGTATACATCCAAAGTATTTTAAAATGTGATTAAACAAAGTAGATATGCAATTCTGCTAACTTTAAGTTTCACTATTTCAGGAACTCTGAATAAAATATAAAAATATAAACTAGAATGATGTCCATACACACATATTCACCTACACATACACTGCTCAAGCAATTACTACATAATCAAGGCAATCATTCTAAGTAAAAATAAAAATAGTGCTTGTTAACACTTAGAAAGGATTTACTAGCAAATCTGCATTGTTCTAAATTTCTTTTATCTATTAACACGTTAAATCCTGCCATAATAACTCTATGAGGGAGGTACTATCATTATACTAGTTTTTCAAATGGGAAAACCAAGACACACACAGATATATTAAGGTATCAAATGTCATACTACTAAAAAAAGGAAAAATTAGAATTTAAATCCAGGTAACCTGATCCACAGCCCTCTATCCTAATCCTTTCTCTCAGAAGTATTTATGAAGTATTTACATTATATGCAGACTCTACTTGATAGTAACATGGAAAATCATTTTTAAAATTTCTGCCCTGGAATATCTAATTTGTTGATCCCTTATTCATTTGGTTTTGTCTATGAATAAAGTGAATTACGTAATTAAATTTTCTAAATAACAAAGCCTCAAAGTAAGGAAATATTTCAATATGTTTGTGAGCAACAAGTTTATACTGAAGGTTAATTAAGCGTGCAAGATAAAATAGAAGAACAATAAAACAAAAGATAGATACCAAAAAAATCAGGATGCTACTATAGTAGACTGTAACCTGCTCTTTCCTCAACCTCACAAACCCTCCATCATTTGTCATTTTCCCAACTGTAACCACACATGGAGAGTACAGAACATCTCTTGTATATCACCTAAAAAGCTTCTCACCCTACCTCGTATTCTGGCCACTGCTATGGAGACCAATTCAAGGCACAGTTTCATTTGCATTGCCTAAAGCCACCACGCATAGCATGAGACACCAGCAAACTACTTTGCAATCATACATGCAGAAGACAGAAATGTAGGAACAAACGCCTCCCTCTCTTCTCCCACTACCTGACTAGTCTCTGAGGAGTTCCCAGGAAATCAAGAACCAGGAAAGATAAAACACTAAAATAGGCCCGGCGCGGGGCCTCACGCCTGTAATCCCAGCACTTTGGCAAGCCAAGGCGGGCGGATCACAAGGTCAGGAGCTTGAGACCAGCCTGACCAACATGGTAAAACCCCGTCTCTACTAAAAATACAAAAATTAGCTGGGCGTGGTGGCGCATGCTTGTAATCCCAGCTACTCAGGAGCCTGAGGCAGGAGAATTGCTTGAACTCAGGAGGCGGAGACTGCAGTAAGCCTAGATCGAGATCATGCCACTGCATTCCAGCCTGGGCGACAGAGAGAGACTCCGTCTCAAAAAATAAAAAATAAAAAAAAAGAGAGAGAGAGAGACTAAAATAACTGAACAAACTTTTAATGGGATGTGGGATGTGGGACACTATCAAGCAATTTGAAGAAAACTATAAACCCAAATATCCCAGAAGTTCAAAAAACCCCAAGCAGAAGAGAATTAAAAACACAGCAAGGCACATTATAACCAAATTGTTGAAAACTAGTGTTAAGGAGAAAAACACATCACGTGTTTCTTTAATCAAATTGCTAAAAACTAGTGTTAAGGAGAAAAATACATCACGTGTTTCTTTAATCAAATTGCTGAAAACTAGTGTTAAGGAGAAAAACACATCACATGTAAAGAAACAAACCTAGAAAATGAAAGCAGACTCTTCATCAGAAATCATGCACAACAGAAGACAACAGAATAACATGACTGAAATGCAGAAAGAAAAAAGAAAAACGGTCAGCCTAGAATCCAAAATTCAGAAAAAAAATCTTTTAAAAATGTTAGCAAAAGAGCTTTTTTATGACTAAACACTGGGAAGAATTCCTCACCAGCATATCTGTACTACAAAAAAATGTTAAAGAAAATTCTTCAGGCTAAATGAATGTGATACCAGATGGAAACATTTGTGGCTCTACACAAAGAAATGTGAAGAGTGCTGGGAATGGTAAATATATGGGTGAATTTAAAAAAAAAAAAAAAGAAGAAGAAGAAGGAGAAAGAAACATTCTCATCTTCTAACAAGATTAAGAATTAACTGTTTAAAGCAAAAATCATAACAACACAGAGTTTATAACATATGTAAAAGGAGAATGCATAATGCCAATAGCCAAGGATAGGAAGAGGGAAATGGAGGTTCTTACACAATGTATGACACAGAATAACATTATTTGAAGATAGCTGTGATAAGTAAAAGATGTAAACTGTAAAACCAAGGACAACTAAAGCCATAAAACTAAAAGGTAAAACTAATAAAGGCAATAGTGGAGACAGAGTGGAATAAGAATGAAATAGAGAGGATGAAACGGAATCAGTCTAAATAAAGTTGAGAAAAGAAAAAAAAGAAAACAAACAATAGATGGGACAACTAGAAAACAAACAGCAAGATACTAGAACTAAACCCCAAAAGATGGTATTATGTTAAGTCTGAAACACTTAAGCATACCAGTTCAAGGAAGAGATGCTCAGATTATATTGAAAAAAAAAAAAAAAGACCAACTATATATCCACTTTAAATATAAAGTAGATAGGTTAAAAATAAAGGGGATAGGAGCATGAAGGAGTAAACGAACCAGCAAAAGAAATACCACATAATTCTAATCAAAAAAGAGTCATGCATTAATATTAGACAAAGTAAACTTTGGAACAAAGACTATTACCATGGATAGAGAGAGACTTTTTCATAATGATAACATGGTTAATTAAGTTTGTAGGCACTACGGATGTCCGAAATACATACATTTTTTAAAATACATAACTGAAAACAGGAATAGACAAATCGAAAACCTGAAGATTTCAATACTCCTCTCTCGGGAACTGATAAAACAAATAGAACGTAAGTAAAGAATTAAAAACAAAAACACTACTATGAATCAATTTGGCCTAACTGACATTTGTAGTCTGTGGGTGTCATACTGCATGTGAGATGGGTCTCTTGAAGACAGCCTTCCACTGGGACTTGGTTTTTTATCTAGTTTGCCTCTCTGTGCCTTTTAATTGGAGAATTTAGCCTATTTACATTCAAGGTTAGTATTGGTATGTGTAGATTTGACCCTGTCATCATTAAGTTACCTGTTTACTACGGAGACTTGTTTGTATGGTTGCTTTATAATGTCACTGTTCTGTGTACTTAAGTGTTATTTTATAGTGCCTGGTAATGGTCTTTCCTTTTCATATTTAGTGCTTTTTTTCAGGAGCTTTTCTAAGACAGGTCCGGGAGTCACAAATTCTCTCAGCATTGGCTTGTCTGAAAAGGATCTTCTTTCTCTTTCACTTACGAAGCTTAGTTTGACCAGATAAGAAATTCTTGGTTGGAATTTCTTTTCTTTAAGAATGTTGAATAGTGACCACCAATCTCTTCTGGCATGTGGGATTTCTCCTGAGAGATTCACTTTTGTTCTGTTGTGCTTCCTTTTGAAGGTGATTTGACGTTTCTCTCTAGCTGCCTTTAACATATTTTCTTTCATTTCGACCTTGGAAAATCTGATGATTATGTGTCTTAGAGATGATCTTCTTGTGAAGTATATTACTTCACAGAGAGGTTCTCTGCGTTTCCTGAATTGGAATATTGGCTCTAGCTAGATTGGGGAAGTTCTCATGAATCATACGCTGAAATATGTTTTCCATGTTGCATCCATTCTCCCCATCTCTTTCAGGGACACCAATGGATCACATATTTAGTCTCTTTACATAATCCTATATTGCTCAGAGGTTTTGTTCATAACTTTTTATTCTTTTTTTCTCTATTCGTGTCTGACTGTCTTATTTCAGAAAGTCAACATTCAAGCTCTCTTTCCTCTGAGTGGTCTATTCTGCTACTAATACTTGTGATTGCATTATGAAATTCTTGTAGTGTGTTTTTCAGCTTTATCAGGTAGTTCTTGTCTACACTAGCTATTTTGTCTTTCAGTGGCTGTATTGTCTTACTGTGATTCTTAGCTTCCTAGGATTGGGTTTCAACATACTCCTGCATCTTGGTGATCTTTGTTTCTAACCATATTCTGAATTCTATTTCTGTCATTTCAGATCGCTTGAGTTCAGGAGTTCAAGACCAGACTGGGCAACATGGCAAAACCCCAACTCTATTTTTTTTTCCTTTTAAGAAGTGAGGGGAAAAAATGAATAAGTGAGTTCACCAAGGTTGCAAGACACAAGGCAATTACACAAAAAACACTTTAGTAAATGTACACTTACAATGAACAACCCAAAACTGAAATTAAGAAAACAATTCCATTAACAGTACTAAAAAAAAAAACTTAGGAATAAATTTAACAAAGAAGTGTAAAATTTGCACACTTAAAACTACAAAATATTGTTGCAGGAAATTTTAAAAGACTTTAAAAAATGGAAAGACATCCCATGTTTATAGATTGGAAAACTTAACATTTTTAAAATGGCAACACTCTCCAAATTGATCAACAGATTCCATTCAATCCCTATCAAAACCCCAGCTACCTATTTTGAAAAAATGAACAAGGTAACCCCAAAATTCATATGGAGTTGCAAGGGACCTCAAATAGCAAAAACCATCTTTAAAAAGAAGAACAAAGTTGGAAAACTCACACTTCCCAATTTCAAAACTTACTACAAAGGGACAGTAATTAAAACAGTATCATACTTGCATAAAGATAAAACATGTAGATGAATGCACTAAAATTGACAATGGAAATAAAGCCATACATCTATGGTCAATTGATTTTTGATAAGGATGTCAAGAACAATCAATGGGAAAAGAACAGTATTTTCAGCAAATGGTTTTGGAACAACTGGATATGCTCATACAAAAGAATAAATTTGGACTAATACCTCAAGTCATACACAAAAATTCAAAATGGATGAAAGAGGTAAAATTACAACGGTCTTAGAAGCAGGCAGAGTTATAAATCTCCACAATCTTGAATTAGACAATAGTTGCTTATCTATAACAAGCAAAAGCCACAAAATAAAAAAGATAAATTGGACTTCATTAGAATTTTGAACTTTTGTGAATCAAGAGATACTATCAAGAAAATGAAAAGGCAAGTTACAGCATGGGAGGAATATTTGCAAATCATTTATCTGATAAGGGTCTAGTTTCCAGAATATAAAAAAAAACTCTCATAATTCAACAAGAACAAGATACACAGCCCAATTTTTAAACTGAACGTAGGACCTGAAAAGACACTTGACAAAGAAGATATACAAATGGCCAATAAGCACAGGTAAAAATGCTCAACATTGTTAGACATCAGGGAAATGAAAATGAAAACCACTAGATACCACTTTGTACCGGTCAGAAGGGATGTAATTTTAAAAAATAAAAATAAACAGAAAATAACAAGTATGGCCTGAATAGGTAGAAATTGGAACATCACACACAGTGGTATAAGTTACTATGTAAAACGCAATTTTGCAATTTGTAAAAAAGATGAACATTGAGTTACCATATGACCCAGCAATTATATTCATAGGTGTATACATACCCAAGAGGACTGAAAACATGTTAATACCAAAAAAATTGCACATGAATGTTCATTGCGGCAGTATTCTTAGCCAAAAAATGAGAATAACACAAATGTACCCCAACTGATGAATAAACAAAATGTATTTGATCCACAAAAGGAATATTATCCGATCATAAAAAATGAAACACTGATACATGCTATAACATGGAAGAACCTTTAAAGCATTACATTAACTGAAAGAAATCAGACCAAAAAGTCACATATTATATCATTCTGTTAATATAAAATGTCCAGACTCATAGAGACAGAATTTCTTTTTTGAGGTTTTGAAAATGTTCTGGAATTAGATAGTGGTGACGACTGCACAAAACTGTGAATATAGTAAAAACCACTTAATTGTACACTTTAAAATGATGAAATTTATGTTGTAAATTTTAGCTCAGTGAAAACAAACTAGCTCCCTAAAGTATTAGAACTCTGTTCTTAGCAAAACTGATTCAAATACCATGCTTTCCCTCACTAAAAAATAAAATAAAAATAAAAAAGTCAAAACGACAAAAACAAAAGCCTAGGATCACCCCTCCCTCTGTCTGTCTCTGTCTCTGTCACTCTCTCTCTCTCTTTTTAAGACAGGGTCTCACTCTGTAGCCCTGGCTGGAATACAGTAGCATGATCACGTTTCACTGCAGCCTCCATCTCCCAGGCTTAAGCAATCCTCCCACCTCAGTCTCCTGAGTAGCTGAGACTATAGGTGCATACGAGCATGCCTGGCTAATTTTTATTTTTTTATAGAGACAGGATCTCACTACGTTGCCCAGGCTGGTCTCAAACTCCTGGGCTCAAGCAATCCTCCTGCCTCAGCCTCCCAAAGTGTTGGGATTACAGGCATGAGTCACTGCAGCCAGCCTACCCATCTCTCTTAATCAGTATATAAGATCAATCAAATACACAGTTGCCCAATAAGAAAGCCACTATCTCATCCAACAACTTTCAAATCCTTAATAGCAACATGTGACACTACCTAAATGTGTCCCTCAATCTACAATCCTGATCATATTTGGCTATAAAAGCCAAAGGATTAGAAAGAATGAACCAGAAAATACATATGCAGTAAATAAAAGATCCCTTATACCAAACAGGTAAAGTAGTAGAGATCAAAAGAAATAGAAGGATAAACAAATATGACTCAATTCATAAACCTGAATGTTAATTATCCTTATGATTTCCTTTTGCTTTTCCAACATTTAGACCATTTTTAAAGACATTTTCTTTTCTTTCTCATTTTCCTTTGTATTCTATACGCATTTTAAAATAGTTAACTAGGTCTCTCCACTATGTTCTCAAATTTCTGTTCAAATTCCTGAAACACGCCTCACCCCTGCGCCAAAAACCCACATTTTATTAGTGATAAGTAGTAAAGAACACGGACATTTGGAATACCTCCTATAATACAAAAATGTACAATTAATCTATCTTCAGGCACTCTGTGGCAATTAGGAGGTCCTATCATGTAGCAAGAGCCATGTTCATATAACTACAGCAGTAAGTATTTATATGGCAAAATTATAGACGGGATTCATTTTTTTTACAAGCAGGTCTTTACTATTTCATAATAAATTCAGCTACTGTATATCGTACTCTTTCAAGCCAGCTTATATCACCTAAAATTTTCCCAAATGGATAACATAGACTTGAATAAAAACTTAAACACATGCAAATTCAGAAAGATTAATATATTGTACATTGTAGTAATGCCCAAGGGTAAGGAAAAATTCTATCCTTCAGATTTATTTTAATATCAAACGAGAAGCTTACTTTGTACAAAAGTTAGAATTCAAAAATAAACACGCCAATTATACCCACAGGGTATGTCTTTGTGGTTTATTTTTCAGCTGTAACCCACAACAAATAAAAATACATTCTATTTATACTTCTGTTAGATACTCCAGTAGTATTTAAACTGACATAAATAAATCTGAAATGACTTAGCAATAGATGGTATCTTACACAATTATCTGTTAATGTAACAATACCAATGAAGAGGGGTTTTTCTCTTTTGCTTTTGTCAATTTTGAAATATTTATAACCAGTTAACAAATGTAGAAAATAACAAATACTTTAATGTATCTATTACCAATTCATCAAGCCATAACATTATACCATATTCACCTCAAAAAATTTTTTAAAGATCAACAGCTTTTACAACTTTATTTAAACTATTTGTGGGACTCATTAAAATGTCAATAAAAAGTGTATTTTTCCGTGTGATTTATACCACTACATATTTATTAAACTTTACTTAAAACAAAACAGTTCAATATAAATTCATACTAAAAATTTCTAACTTCTGGACTTACCTAATATTTTGAAATATCACTAAATTTCCATTTTAACAGTTAAGCTGTTGAATGTAAAATAATTTCTTTAACACATGCCTATTCCTCATATCCAGAAGTCTTAGTCTGAACATATGTTCATTTTACAGAATAGGTTTAAAAACTATCAATTCAAACATTACTCTCTAGGGAAAAATAAATCCTAGTGTAACTAGTGGGATAAACAACTCATTAAAACTCAACTTGGACAAACTCCAGGATAAATTAAAGGAAATAGAAACAAGTAGGTCTTGATTGTATAGTAGCAAAGACTAAAAATGAATATGGCCTAATTAACAAATACTTTGAAAGACTTTGCTTGTACCATTTGTTGACAAACTATAACAGAGAGCTGATGAAATTTCAGGACCAAACTGGCATTTCTATTTTTAAAAAAAATTCCTTCTTCTAAATGTTAAATAAAAACGATGGAAGTGTAGTCCTTACTACTTGATGCAAAGAAATTAAACAATCCATTCAAGTTCATAGGGATACCATTAAATTTTTGCCATATGTACACTTGAGGAACAGCCATCCATTCTTTTAAAATCAACACACCTCATAGCAATTGAAAGAATATTCTCAGCAACAGCTGGATCTAAAGATTTATATAGAGTCCCAAAATGCAAAGTTTGAACCTACAAATTGGTTCCAAAAATGTATTTTTGTTATTACTCATATCCTGTACAGTAAAATAAGATTAGTTCACTTTTTCCAAAATAAAATTAGTACAATTCTTCACTAACTCAACTTAGAAATGAAAAGTTTAAAAAACTAAGAAATGTATATTTCTTTACACAGTGACAACTTACACATCAATACTCAATGAAAAGAAAAAAAAGTTTTAAAAGTTTTAAAAAATTAAATAGATAAAATGAAAAGTTAATACTATTTACTCCCAACTCCACACCCTATAGGTAACAACTTTTTATGAGTTTATCATACATCCCTGCAGACCTCTGCATACTCATTTCATGCATTCAATTATACATTTATGATTTTAATGAGAATATATACATAGGTGTACGTCTACAGCCTACTTGATATGAGTAAACAATATATCTTAGAGATCACTAAGATCTTTACATGAATACAAATGCTTCTACAGTGATCTTTTTTTAATACTTTATGTTCTAGGGTACATGTGCACAACGTGCAGGTTTGTTACATGTATATACATGTGCCGTGTTGGTGTGCTGCACTCATTAACTCGTCATTTACATTAGCTATATCTCCTAATGCTATCCCTATCACCTCTCCCCACCCCACAACAGGCCCCGGTGTGTGATGTTCCCCTTCCTGTGTCCAAGTGTTCTCATTGTTCAATTCCCACCTATGAGTGAGAACATGCGGTATTTGGTTTTCTGTTCTTGCGATAGTTTGCTGAGAATGATGGTTTCCAGCTACAGTGGTCTTTTTAATGCATACATGATATCACACTGAATTTTCACATTCATCAGCAGTGTATCAGAGTATCTTTTTCAATATCCATTAGCTTTTGTAATTTTTTTTCTTTTTATTGAAACAGAGTCTTGCTCTGTCACTGAGGCTGGAGTGCAATGGCACAATCTCGGCTCACTGCAGCCTCCGCCTCCCAGGTTCAAGCGACTATTGTGCCTCAGTCTTTCGAGAAGCTGGGATTACAGGAGTGCGCCACTGCATCTGGCTAATTTTTGTATTTTTGGTAGAGACGGGGTTTTGCCATGTTGGTCAGGCTGGTCTCAAACTCCTGACCTGAAGTGATCTACCAGCCTCTGCCTCCCAAGGTGCTGGAATTACACCAAGGTGAGCCACCACGCCTGGCCAGCTTTTGTCATATATTTTTAATTACAATGATTTTAGCATTTGCAAATAAAATACAAATTATATCCTGTTTGTTGAGATATATAACATTTTTCAAACTTCTGGAATAAATAGTTTTATTTGAATTTAAAAATTAGATGAAAAACAGGAAAATACAAGAAGTAAAAGCTGCCTACCACTAAAATAAAAATGTAATAAATGTCTTATTACTATACATAAAATCCAAAATCTTAAAATGAACTAAGCAAACAAAAATGAATTCTTATAAAACTACCATTCTTATAAAATTAAATTCTTATAAAACCCCATTCCAGTGGGGAATGGACATAATCAAAAAGACAGTCAATAACAAATGTCAGCAAGGTTGTGGACATCATACATTGTTAGAAGGAATGTAAAATGATATCATATTGCAAAATAGATTGGCAGTTTCTTAAAAAGTCAAACGTATATTTACTATATAATCCAACAATCCCCCTGTAGGTATCCACCCAAGAGAAATGAAACCATCAAGTCCACACAAAGACTACATGTTCATGGCAGCACTATTCATAATAGCCTTAAAAGTGTAAGCAACACAAATGTCTATCAACTGGTGAATGGATAAATAAAAAGTGGTCTATCCAAACAACTGAATACTATTTAGCAATAAAAAGAAGTGAAGTACTAATACATGTTACAAGGCAGATGAACCCTGAAATAAAAGACCACATATTATAGATTCCAGGGACAAAACAAGTCTAGAGATGTTTCCTATTTCTAGAGATATAGAAAGTAAATCTACAGTTCCTTGAAGTTGGAGTAAGAATTAGGATTAACTGTAACAAAGGATCTAACTGGGGTGATATGATTTTGTTGATGAATGCTCAACTTGGTAAATTTATTAAAAATCATTGAATTGTATGCTTAAAAACAGATAATTTTATGGTATGTAAATTATACCTCAATATAGTCATTTTTAAAAAACGAATACTTATACTTTACTTAAGGATTACCTTTGTTACTTCAAAACTACATTTATGAAAAAATATATTTATATATCAGTTACTAAGATTTTCCAACACTCTGAAACACTACGATTCAAAAGAAAAAATACTCAATTTAAGTCCACATTTATTACGCAAGTACTAAGTATTAGATACTATTTGCTGCTATGCAATAATACAGTTAAAAAGCCACTCTGTGCTTATTGAGAACTTAATATCTAACATATCAAAAGATATCCATTGTTTATCCAAACATCTGCCACGCAGAGACCAAATGCAAACTACTAGGCTGCATATCTCCCCAATTCCATCTGAGCATTTCAATATGTAAGTTGAATTTTTTACATCTTAAGCTCCAGAGTAAAATTTCATACAAAGAAAGGATTCTTCAAAAAAAAAAAAAAACCCATTAACCTATATAAACTTCAATATATCATCAATAGAGCAGCAGCGGGGCATAATGTCTCAACCTAGTGTCTAAATTCAACAAAAGTACTGATGTTAAGTAAGAAGAAAATGGCAACAATATGAACAAAAAGGTGTAAATGTGACATATATCTTTGTATTAAAAACCATGAGTTCATTCTGATACCTCCAATTCAAATACAATACCAAGATGTATTATAGTCGTCCTCTTTTTTTTTTTTTTTTCCATGACAGCCTACCATTAAATATAGTCTTCCTCAGCCAGGCGCAGTGGCTTACGCCTGCAATCCCAGCACTTTCGGAGGCTGAGGCAGGCAGATCACCTGAGGTCAAGAGTTCAAGTCTGGCCAACATAATGAACCTGAAACCCAGTCTCTACTAAAAATACAAAAATTAGCCAGACATGGGGGTGGGTGCCTGTAATCCCAGCTACTCAGAAGGCTGAGGCAGGGGGATCTCTTGAACCTGGGACAAAGAGGTTGCAGTGAGGTGAGATTGCACCACTGCACTCCAGCCTGTATGACAGAGCAAGACTCCATCTCAAAAAAGAAATAAATAGACAAATAAATATAGACTTTCTCTTTAACATACTTGCAACTCCTTCTCCACAGATGAAAAACCTGGGTTCAACATTCACAAATCAATAAACATAATCCAGCATATAAACAGAACCAAAGACAAGAACCACATGATTATCTCAATAGATGCAGAAAAGGCTTTTGACAAAATTCAACAGCCCTTCATGCTTAAAACGCTCAATAAATTCGGTATTGATGGAACGTACCTCAAAATCATAAGAGCTATTTATGACAAACCCACAGCCAATATCATACTGAATGGGCAAAAACTGGAAAAATTCCCTTTGAAAACTGGCACAAGACAGGGATGCCCTCTCTCACCACTCCTATTCAACATAGTGTTGGAAGTTCTGGCTAGGGCAATTAGGCAAGAGAAAGAAATCAGGGGTATTCAGTTAGGAAAAGAAGAAGTCAAATTGTCCCTGTTTGCAGATGACATGATTGTATATTTAGAAAACCCCATTGTCTCAGCCCAAAATCTCCTTAAGCTGATAAGCAACTTCAGCAAAGTCTCAGGATACAAAATTAATGTGCAAAAATCACAAGCATTCTTATACACCAATAACACACAAACACAGAGCCAAATCATGAATGAACTTCCATTCACAATTGCTTCAAAGAGAATAAAATACCTAGGAATCCAACTTACAAGGGATGTAAAGGACCTCTTCAAGGAGAACTACAAACCACTGCTCAGTGAAATAAAAGAGGACACAAACAAATGGAAGAACATACCATGCTCATGGATAGGAAGAATCAATATCGTGAAAATGGCCATACTGCCCAAGGTAATTTATAGATTCAATGCCATCCCCATCAAGCTACCAATGACTTTCTTCACAGAATTGGAAAAAACTGCTTTAAAGTTCATATGGAACCAAAAAAGAGCCCGCATCTCCAAGACAATCCTAAGTCAAAAGAACAAAGCTGGAGGCATCACACTACCTGACTTCAAACTATACTACAAGGCTACAGTAACCAAAACAGCATGGTACTGGTACCAAAACAGAGATATAGACCAATGGAACAGAACAGAGTCCTCAGAAATAATACCACACATCTACAGCCATCTGATCTTTGACAAACCTGAGAGAAACAAGAAATGGGGAAAGGATTCCCTATTTAATAAATGGTGCTGGGAAAATTGGCAAGCCATAAGTAGAAAGCTGAAACTGGATCCTTTCCTTACTCCTTATACGAAAATTAATTCAAGATGGATTAGAGACTTAAATGTTAGACCTAATACCATAAAAATCCTAGAGGAAAACCTAGGTAGTACCATTCAGGACATAGGCATGGGCAAAGACTTCATGTCTAAAACACCAAAAGCAACGGCAGCAAAAGCCAAAATTGACAAATGGGATCTCATTAAACTAAAGAGCTTCTGCACAGCAAAAGAAACTACCATCAGAGTGAACAGGCAACCTACAGAATGGGAGAAAATTTTTGCAATCTACTCATCTGACAAAGGGCTAATATCCAGAACCTTCAAAGAACTCAAACAAATTTACGAGAAAAAAACAAACAACCCCATCAAAAAGTGGGCAAAGGATATGAACAGACATTTCTCAAAAGAAGACATTCATACAGCCAACAGACACATGAAAAAATGCTCATCATCACTGGCCATCAGAGAAATGCAAATCAAAACCACAATGAGATACCATCTCACACCAGTTAGAATGGC
>NC_037689.1:134496-146182 GCF_003255815.1 Theropithecus gelada
TCAAGCTACCAATGAGTTTCTTCACAGAATTGGAAAAAACTGCTTTAAAGTTCATATGGAACCAAAAAAGAGCCCGCATCTCCAAGACAATCCTAAGTCAAAAGAACAAAGCTGGAGGCATCACGCTACCTGACTTCAAACTATACTACAAGGCTACAGTAACCAAAACAGCATGGTACTGGTACCAAAACAGAGATATAGACCAATGGAACAGAACAGAGTCCTCAGAAATAATACCACACATCTACAGCCATCTGATCTTTGACAAACCTGAGAAAAACAAGAAATGGGGAAAGGACTCCCTATTGAATAAATGGTGCTGGGAAAATTGGCTAGCCATAAGTAGAAAGCTGAAACTGGATCCTTTCCTTACTCCTTATACGAAAATTAATTCAAGATGGATTAGAGACTTCAATGTTAGACCTAATACCATAAAATCCTAGAGGAAAACCTAGGTAGTACCATTCAGGACATAGGCATGGGCAAAGACTTCATGTCAATTTTTTCTTAAAAAAATACTTAGCTTCATCAATCATTTCTATTGTCTTTCTAGTTTCTATTTTATTTATTTCTGCTCTGATCTTTATTATTTCCTTCTTTCTGCTGATTTTGAGTTTAGTTTGTTCTTTTTGTAGTTCCTTGAGGTATAACATTAAGTTGGTTATCTGAGATCTCCTTTTTTGATGTAGGTGTATGTTGCTATCAACTTTCCTTTTAGAATTGCTTAAAAGGCACCTTTTGAAAACTGGTTTTGCTTCATCTCAATGTTGTGTTTGCATTTTCATTTGTCTCAGGTATTCTATTTTTAAAATTTCTCTTTTGTTATTTGATCCATTGTTCAGAAGCATATTATTTAATATCCATTTATTTGTGAATTTTCTGAAATTTCTTTTTATTAATTTCTAGTTTCATTCCATTTTGTTCAGAGAATACACTGAATATGCTTTCATTCTTCTTAAATGTTTTAAAACTTGTTTTGTGGCCTAACATATTATCTATCCTGAAAAGGTTCCTTGTGTGCTTGAGAAGAACGTACATTCTGCGGCTGTTGGATGGAATGTTCAATATATGTCTATTAGAGTTACATGCCAAAAATGTTGTTCAAATCCACTGTCTCCCTACTGATTTTCTGTCTGGATAATCTGCCCATTGTTGAACGTATGTGGAATATTAAAGTTTCCCTACTTTTATTGCATTACAGTCTATCTCACCATTTAGAACTATTAACTTTTGCTTTGTGTATTTATATGCTCCAATATTGAGACAATATATTTAATAATATATATCTTTTCAATGAACTGTTTCCTTTATCATAATATAATAATCTTCCTTGTCATTTTTTACATTTTGAGCTAAGACTATTTTATCTGATGGAAGTTTAGCCAGTCCTGCTCTCTTTGGTTACCATTTGCTTGAAATATCTTTTTCCAACAATTTAATCTCAGTCTGTGTTTCTCAGGCTAAAGTAAGGCTCTGGTAGGCAGCATAGGGTTGGATCTTGTTTGTAACTTTAAAAAAAAATTCATCCAGTCATTCTGTTTCTTTTGATTGGAAACTTAAATCCATTTACACTTAAAGTAATGATTGATACATAAGAACATACTGCCAGCATTTCGTTAATTTTTAATGACTGTTTTGTAGTTATTTTGTTCCTGTCTTCTAATTTTATTGTCTTTCTTTGTGACTTGCTGCATTATTTTGTAGTGATATGCTTTGATTTCTTCTTCTTTACCTTTTGTGTATCTGCTAAAAGTTTTTTTGTTTGTTGTTACCATAAGGCTATACATAAGCTGATAGTGCCTTAACTTCAGTTGCATAGAAAGACTCTAAACTTTTCCTCCTCTCTGCCCCTATATTTTATGTTATTGATGTTATGCTTTACATCTGTTTTTACTGTGTATGCATTAACCAATTGTTTATAGCTATACTTAACATATTTGTCTTTTAACTCATCAGCTTGACTTAAGAATGATTTACACACCATCTTTACAGTATTATTCAGAATTTGACTATATATTTTCCTTAAGCAATGAGTTTTATAGTTTTATATGTTTTTATACTGTTGTGTGCCATCCTTTTGTTTCATCCTTTAGCATTTCTTGTAAGACTGGTACCATGGTAATGAACTCCCTTAGCTATTGTTTATCTTGGAATGTCTTTAATTCTTCATTTCTGTAGGGCAGCTTTATTGAATAAATAACATTTAATAAATAAATAAATAATAAAATAAAATTTATTTAGTTAACAAATATTTTTAGCATTCTACATGTCTCACCCAACTCCTTTCTGGCTTGCAAAGTTTCGGTTCAGGAGTCCACTGATAGCCCTATGAGAGGTTCTTTACATATGATAAGTTTCTTTCCTTTTGCTTCTTTTCAGATTATCTCTTTGTCTTTGACTTTTGAAAATGTGATTTTAAGGTCTCTCAGAGTATTCTTTTTTGAATTTTGTTGCTTGGAATCCTGAATCTGAATTTTCACATCCCTCCCAAGATTTGAGTTTCAGACAATACTTTTTTGAATAAGCTTTCTTCCCCTCTTCTCTTTCAGGTACTCCTGTAATTCAGGTATTCATATGTTTTATAATGTCTCTTACACTTTTTTCATTCTTTTTCAATCTTGTTTTCTTTTTGTCCCTCTAATTGGGTAATTTCAAATGATTTGTCTTCAAGTTCACTAATTATTTCTTCTGCATGATCAAGTCTGCTGTTGAAATTTTTTAATTTTTCAGTTCCGTCATGATAATCTTCAGCTCTAAGATTTGTTTGGTTTTTATTGCTCCTATTTCCTTATTAAACATCTCATTTTGTTAATGCATTGTGTTTCTGAGTTTATTTAGTTTTCTACCTGTATTTTATTGCACCTCATTGAACTTCATTAAGATGATTATTTTGAATTTTTTGTAGGCAATTAGTATCTTTTCATTTCTGCTTTCAAGTTGACAATTGGGGCTTTATAAGGTCCATCTGGTGATGTCATGTTTGCTTGATTATTTGCTATCCACATACTCCTGCACTGGTGTTCATGAATTTGAAGAAGCAAACCCCTCTTTTAGTCATTACAGACTGGTTTCAGCAAGGTGAAGTATTTTCCTGTTAGGTCTCTGGGATAATGGGATTGCCTCTGAAATTGCAGTTGAACGGGGTTGGATCCACATCATACAGTTGATGCTTTGTCTGAAGTGGAGGTCACATTTGTTTGGCCTATTTCAGGGGCACTAGTGGGTATGGGGCCTCTCTGGGACCTAGGAGGACTTGACTGTCTCCAGGATTTTGGTCTGTGGGGCTATGATGAGTGTCTGCTTCAGAGTTCACAGGCAGTAGGCCTGTTACCAAGTGCAATGATAGATGTAGCTTCCTCAGGGTCTCTGAGGGTGTTCCTATTGGATCACAGAATGGATCCCTGGGCTGCCCGTACTGCCTGGTCTGTGGCTGAGATGCACTGGAACTGAGATACTAGGTTGTTTCAGGTCCACAACTGAGACCAAGATCTTCAAGCTTGACTCCTGGATCACAAACATTCATGTCTCCCAGTAAGTTCCTGTTTGAGAAGGACTGCTCTCAGACTGTTTCAGAATGGCTACAGCCAATTTATAGGGCTCTTTTAAGATCCACAGTGGAACTGAGATCAGGGCATCAGCCTGCAGAATATGCCTCTTCCCAGACCTGCAGGCAGGCAGAACAGCTCTCTGGCCATCACTGAGAAGAGGTGAGACCAAGATCCAGAGCCATTTAAGGATACACTGAGGTAAAGAATCTTGAAAGCCTGCCATAGAGACTCATGGGTGCATCTTCCAGTGGGACCTAAGCTGGGCAGAATGGTTCCAAGATCACAGATGGAAGGGACTGAAACTGAGCTTGAGGACTAACTGTGAACCTGCTATGGGACCAATACTGTCAATCCCAACTGTAGTACTAGCAGACAAGACTCCCAGTAGTTTCCTATGTAAGCAGGACTGTTCATAGACCACAGCTAAATAGGAGTGGAGCTGAGATTCAGAGACCCTTCAGGAACTTCTGTGGGACGGAGGCCAGCAAGCCTGTGTGAGTGCATTTCCTAGGAGTACTCTGCACAGTGTTGGTAACTCTGGGTCTGCAGCAGAGAAACAGGGCCCCTTCAGCATCCATTGTGGGATGGAAGCTACAAGCCTATCAAGTTGGCAGAGATGGACATATTGCCCAGCAGTTCCCCATGCCACTGGGATTGCTCACAGGCTGCACCAAAGCAGGTCTGAAGTTAAGCTTCAGAACCCCTTTAGGAGCTAATATGAGATGGAAGCTGGCTAGGCTGTCATGGTGGCACAGATGAGGAGTCACGCAACAGTTCTTTGCATGAGTGGGATAACTCCCAGGCTAGAACCAAGACAGAGCCCCTCCAGAATCTACTATGGGACAGAGGCCAGCATATCTGTTCCGGTGGGACAAATAGACAAGTCTTTCTCTGGATGCTTGTGCAAGTCGTACTAAGTTGGGACTATAGCTGATTGGGCTGGAGTTGAATTACAGTATAACTTTAGTTTCCACTACCAAGACCAAAGTCAGCAGGCAAAGGATTCTGTCTGCCAAACACTTGTGTGTAGCGGTAGCAGCAGCAGCAGCTTTCCTTATAGAAGTAGCAGAGTCCAACAGTAACTGAGTAGTAAACTGTGTGCTCAGCTCTATGTTTTATTTTTATTAGATGTCTATTTATTTAATAAGCAATATGCCAAGCAACATTCTAATTACTTTATTAATTATTGTCATTCAATACTGATAAAAATCCTGAGGGGAAGGTATTGTGCAAATAAAGACACTGTGACACAGAGAGGTTAAGTAATTTACCCAAGATCACACAGCTAGAAAGTGGCAGAGATGATCTTAGGAAGTGAACTCCAGACCTCATGCTTTCTTGAGAGCACTGCTTTATGCTTTTATTATATACTCACCATCAATCAGGGGTAGGCATTTTTTGTTGTGGTTCTTATCTCATTTTATAGATGAGCAAATAGGTTCAAAGAGCAGTGCATTCACCAGCATCTCATGGCTAATTTATGTCAGAGCCCAGCTACAAGTCCCAACCTGCAGACTCCAGGCCCCATGCCCATACTGTGTCCCTCCCACTGGGTTTTGGTCTTGTGAGTTTTTAATGAAATCTCAGAACCTCGTGTGTGTCTAAATCTACTTCCAAAAAGCTTTGTTTACTGAGAAGACAGTTTCAGTTTATAAAAAATCAAGGAATCAACAAATGGCTATTCATCACTTACTGTGCAGAAAACATAAGGGAGAAGAATATCAGGCCATATAATAAACTATTCCTAACTCAAAGATCTTGTACCCAGCTGAAAGCAAGATACACTGTCAAACAGTAAAACAAGTACAGCAGTATGGGGCAGTAGGTAATAGATGGTGAGAAATTATAGAAACTTCACAAAGGGCTCCAGGAAGGGAAAAGGGTGAAGATATATAGTCATGGCCAGTGGGAAGGATTTTAACAGGTGGGGAGGAGACTACGGAGTTACTTAGGCTCTGATTCTAGGGCAAAAGCAGGAAAGTCCAGGTTTGATTAAAGTGGTGGCACACCAGAAATTAGATGGGTGAGGGTCAGTGTGGGGATCCAAAATTCCCAGTTAAGGATTGGCACTGTGCTCTGTGATAAGTAGTTCAGCCTATTAAAAAGATAGAGCCTTAATTCAATGGGTCTTGGGGTAGATGTCAATGTGAGGTCACCAGTATTGCCTATTGCCCCTTTGAAACACTGGCTGGATGGATAATTTCTACAGCATCAGTCATTGTGACTTCTTTGTGAGTCACCTGCACATAGACCTTAAGGAACAAAAGAGAAACAGAAACAAACAGAGGAAGATAGTCATCATGGAAAGAAGAGTGAGCAAAGAGAAAATGAGAGCTTATAGCGGAGACAAAGCGCAGGCTATATTCTGTTCATGATCAACCCAACCCAAATTTAACTTTAAAAAGAAGTTTGCTCTGTAAATGCAAGTTAACATTATTGAATTGCTCCATTACCATCAGGACTGTTTTCACTTTTAAGCACATGGGTGGTCGCCTCCACATTGAGGAACCATTCACGGCCAGGGAAAACACCCCCAAAATGATTTTCCAGGGCATCTGTACCCTTGTAGAAGCTGCCACGATGTTTAATTGAGTTGGATTAAATTTCAGTGGAAGGGGTAGAAGTCGTGCATTTTCAAGAACTAATAATTCTGTAATTTTGTAAGTGGAGAGTACCTTTTTGGCACAAATAGACAGAGAAGGCATCTGCATTTCTCTACAGCAGGCATTCTCATTTGGAACAAGACCAGGACTATCAAAAGTGCATGCTGTTTCTTTCTGACTCCCTTAGAGGAGCTTGGAGAAAATGTGCCTAGAGAGGGTCTCCCTCAGTGGGAGGGGCAATAAGGAGGTTTGCCAGATGGGAGACCTGCAGAAGGAGCCAGGAGATGGTGGTCCAGCCTCACTGCATCCTTGGTGTCCCAGTCAGCTTCTTGGTGACATCTACACCCTTCACTCCTGAGTTATTTGTTTCTACCAAATCCACCCATTCTTTCTGGAGCTGGCCACATAGAGAGAGGATTAATGCAAAAGGAGCAAAAAACCAACGGTATTTCACCAGGCCCAGTAAGGTTTTCATAAACCTTTGCCAAGAGACCCAACGCAGCATCATACGGCACAAAGAGAGCTGCACATGCTGGAAGAGATAAGAATTCTGATTTGGTTTCTTCCTTCTTAGCCCAGTGGGTCCTGAGTAAGTCATTGCACCTTTTTGCACCTTAGTTTCTTCCTCTGTATGATATCTAAAAGTTTTCACAGCTCCGACGTTCTATTATCCCATGACTCCTTTGTGGGGCATTCAAGTCTTCACAATAAAACAAAAATCAACCTGCCCTTCCCTCCAGCATCATGTCCTCAGTTCCCCATATACAACCTCTTATTTGTTTCATTTGTTGTCTCCTTTTGCCACAAAGTCCCACTGGGCCTTCCACCTCGGGGCAAATTCCCTTTGTCCTCTGTAAAGCCAGCTTTGCCTTCAAGTTTCCCACTGGCAGCAGGGATCCACTTGGAAGGGAAAAGATCCCCCATGCTGAGAACCCCCAAGTGTCCCCTGTGCCACGTTGCAACCCAGTGCCTCAGAACAGACTTAGCACATTGTACTGATGAATTCATATGGAGACCCACTTTCATGGCAGTGTTTCTTATGCATGGTGGGTCCTGGACAGGCTTGATAATCTAATGAAACAGGGACCCAAGTTGAGCCAATTAGAGTTAGTTTTTGGGGATTGATATAGGTGATGGAGAAGAGACAGCTATATTCTTTTCCCTAGGATTATTACTAGTTGAAATGTTATAAGCTTGGAGCTATTACAAATGTTATAAGCTTGGAGCTATTACAAATGGTCTTTGCTGTCATGAGGAAAGAGCGGCTCAAAGCAGAAAGCCAACACAGAACAAAGCAGAGCTACGAAGTGGAGAACAGCAGTCTTCCAGTCTATTTTCAACCCTCAATGTAGCCATGATTTCCCATTTTCATGAGTCTACACTTTTTCCTGTTAGTATCAACAACAGCAGCATTGTTACTATGACTACTATTTTCTTTTTTCCTTTTTGTGTTTGTGTGTGTGTGTGTGTGTGTGTGCGTGTGTGTGTGATGGAGTTTTGCTCTTGTTGCCCGGGCTAGAGTGCAATGGCACAGTCTTTGCTCACTGCAACCTTGCAATCTCTGCCTCCTGGGTTCAAGCAATTCTCCTGCCTCAGCCCCCCGAGTAGCTGGGATTACATGTGCCTGCCACCACACCCGGCTAATTTTCGTATTTTTCATAGAGACAGGGTTTCATCATGTTGGCCAGGAACTCCTAACCTCAGGTGATCTGCCCTCCTCAGCCTCTCAAAATGCTGGGATTACAGGCAAGAGTCACCATGCCTGGCCTATAACTACTATCTTTTTAAGCTAATTTGAGTGGTGTTCATTGCTTGCAACGAGGAGTCCCGCCTAATATAAATAATCCCCCACACACACACTTGCAGAGAACTCTAGTTTGGATGGGCTAAGGTCCTAGCAGGGTAGCTGCAAAGAAACTAAACAAGGAAAGACAGGCATAAGTCTGGCTTGCCAAAATGACTCAACCAACAGGGAAAAAGAAGGGCTGTGATTCTGAGGTGCCAGTGCTCAGACTCCTGCTCTGCCATAGCGGTAGACAGGAAAGGAGACTGGGCAGAGAGGAGTCCAGCACCCATGGTTGAGTCTAAAGACATAACCTCATAGCAAAATCTACTGTCACTCATGGACAGGCACTGGACTGCAGGCTTTCCATGCATCATCTTGTTTAATCATTGCCATAAAAATTTAAAGTGTGTTAACATATATTTCACAGTAAAAGAAAGAGAAGTTTAGGGAGGCTGAAAGAAAAAGTTGTGGCATCAGGATTGATGCCCTGTTGTATTGGAATGCTGAGCCCATACACTTCACTTTCCTCAAGCCTCAGAGCCCAGGAGAAGAGCAGAAATTGAGGTGTTTGATCAGAAGCTGAAGCAGGACTGGATCTTCAGTGAGGCCCATCAGCAGACTCAGCTGTGAAGAGCCCTGCACAGTGAAAAGAGGAAGTACACAGCTAGCAGGTGGTCATCTATACAGTGCTGTCTCCCTCCAACCCACTCTTTGCAGACTCCAGGCCAAGCTCAGACATGACACAACATATCAGTGCTGCCCTCAGAAAGCTTATAACCTAGTCTATTTCCCCTTGAAGTCTAAACAATCTTGTTGTATCTTTTCATTTGTTGTCTTCAATAATTTCTTAACGTTGTACAGTGTGTCTGGTACAGAGGAGAATGTATTCCTTGCTCTGCCACTAACTCAATGATTCTACATTTGTCTCACTACCTCAGCACATTATGAATACCTGAAGATCTGGAATCCCCGGCCAGGAATGCCTTGGTATTCCCCATGGAGAACTGCAGTGCTTGGGAGGCAGTCAATGAATATTTGTTGGAAGGGTAAATAACACATAGTAAGGTTCTAGGGACTTTTTTTCCATCTCTATTGTAAAAATGAAGCAGAAGAAAAGCATTTATTATACTCAATTATTTGGAGCAGTGATTTCCATTCTAAAGAAATCAGCAAGCCTCTATTACTATAGGCTTATGGCCAGGTCTTTAAAATATTATTGTTATAGTAATATTTTTACAACCATATTTGCTGTAATAAGATTTCACCTTAATTTGTTCTCTTGCCACAATTCAAGTCAACAAACTACAGGACTAGAAGAAAATCAATCAAAAACGAACTCAAGAAATTCAGATCATCTACTCTAAAACTGCATTCCTTGGAGATGTTTAAAAAACACTACAGGTACACATGCACGCACACAAACACACGCACACGTGCACAAGGATAGAGGATATGGGAGAAACCTATAGAAAAATATACTCCTTGTTCCCCTCAATTATTCACAATGGACTTTAACATATGAGAGAATTTAAGAAGCCCTAAAGTAAGAAACTGATCAGTTTTGAATCACTCAGCATTTCTCAACTTATTGGAGCAAAGCCTCGATGAACCCAGAGATGAATCAAGTTGTGCAGATTGAACATCAGAAACTCTGATCTGGTATATTCCCCTCATTAGAATGATAAGGAAGCCGGAGGTAATGTGGAATAGAGCAACACACACAGAGTTTGAATTTTTTTTTTTTTTTTTGAGATGGAGTCTCACTCTGTTGCCCAGTCTGGAGTGCAGTGACACAATCTCGACTCACTGCAAGCTCTGCCTCCCAGATTCATGCCATTCTCCTGCCTCAGCCTCCCGAGTAGCTGGGATTACAGGTGCCCACCACCAAGCCTGGCTAATTTTTTGTATTTTTAGTAGAGACGGGGTTTCACCGTGTTAGCCAGGATGGTCTCCATCTCCTGACCTCATGATCCTCCTGCCTCAGCCTCCCAAAGTGCTGGGATTACAGGTATGAGCCACTGTACCCGGCTGGGAGTTTAAAATTAGCATGACCTAGTGCTGGGTTTCTTCTCTACCACATAGGAGTTTGATGCAAACAAGTAAGTTTACCTCTTGGAGATGTATCTCTTCCAACAAAACTTTTTTTAGCACTTGATATGTGCCAGGCATTGTTATAATCACTTGGGATATATGAGTGGACAAAAAAAGACCCAAAACACTGCTATAAAATGCATAAAAATACCTACATGTCATAGCTATCATGAGGCTGAAATGGGGGATAGTTTTCAAGCATCTGTCATGTTGTCAGTCTTAATAATTTTAAACAAACAAACAAAAAGCTATCAATTTTTTAAAAGTGGTAATGAGCTCATTCTACCTGAAGAAGTCAGGTGCTACTGATGTCTCCTGTCTTCCCACATGCCACAGAATCTTCCTGGTTTATTATCCTATCATCCAGATTTTTCCTACCAAAAGCTACAAATCAATATACCAGTACTCAGTTATTTTAAAAAAAGAATATGATAAATTTATTAATGAGCCAAGAAGAAAGTATATTGCTAGAGAAATTTGATTGAAAGAATGAACTTCAAAAAGGAAGAATATAAATAGAGGTGTGAAGAGACAGAAGAAGGAATTTGGAAAAGCAAATGTGACTTAAGAAAGAAACATCAGATAATGATTGGATTATATTTATAATCCAATCTCCAGATTACATTATTTTCCTAAATTCCAATCCCAAATGTTCAACTAACTCCTAAAATCCTCTACCTAGGCCAGACATGGTGGTTCACTCCTATAATCCCAGCACTTTGGGGGGCCGAGGCAGCAGATCACTTGAGGTCAAAAGTTCAGTATCAACCTGCCAACATGGTGAAACCCCATCTCTACTAAAAATACAAAAATTGACCAGGCATGGTGGCACGTGTCTGTAGTACCAGCTACTCTAAAGGCTGAGGCAGGAGAATCACTTGAACCCAGGAGGTGGAGGTTGCAGTGAGCCAAGATCATGCCATTGCACTCCAGCCTGGGTGACAGAGCAAGACTCCATCTCAAACAAAAAAAAAAAAAAAAAAAGGAAAGAAAAAGAAAAAATCCTACCTGAGGCTCCTCAAGAACCCAACTATAACTTCATGCCTTCCAAAACCAAATACCCCACTCATTTTTTGAAACCAGTTCTTCCTCTTATGTTACTCACTGCGTTAATGAACTATGCCACAATGAAACCATCTACTCCAGCAAACTCAGAGTCATATCTCCATTCTTCCTGTTTGTCCCATAACTTGCAGCAGTAATAAGAAGACAAAGAAGAATTAAAATCTGTGACTTGTGAGCCATTTTGGAAAACAAGTTTGGCATTTCCTTAAAACATTAAACATAGAATTAACGTATGACCTAGCAATGCTACTCCTTAGTAATTACCTAAGAGAAATAAAAACATATATCCACACGAAAACCTGTATATAAATATTTATAGCAGCACTATTCACAATAGCTAAAAAATAAAATGGAAACAACCCAAATGTCCCTCAACTGATAAATGGATAAAGAAAATGTGTTATACAAACTCTAGAGGGGGGCGGAGCAAGATGGCCGAATAGGAGCAGCTCCAGTCTTCAACTCCCAGCGCCAGCGACACAGAAGACCGGTGATTTCGGCATTTTCAACTGAGGTACTGGGTTCATCTCACTGGGGAGTGCCGGACGATCGGTACTGGTCAGCTGCTGCAGCCCGACCAGCGAGAGCTGAAG
>NC_037689.1:146550-157273 GCF_003255815.1 Theropithecus gelada
TTAAATTTTTTATTTATTTATTTTTAAATTATTATTATACTTTAAGTTCTAGGGTACATGTGCATAACGTGCAGGTTTGTTACATATGTATACTTGTGCCATGTTGCTGTGCTGCACCCATCAACTCGTCAGCACCCATCAACTCGTCATTTACATCAGGTATAACTCCCAATGCAATCCCTCCCCCTCCTCCCTCCCCCCTCCCCCCTCCCCATGATAGGCCCCGGTGTGTGATGTTCCCCTTCCCGAGTCCAAGTGATCTCATTGTTCAGTTCCCACCTATGAGTGAGAACATGCGGTGTTTGGTTTTCTGTTCTTGTGATAGTTTGCTAAGAATGATGGTTTCCAGCTGCATCCATGTCCCTACAAAGGACACAAACTCATCCTTTTTTATGGCTGCATAGTATTCCATGGTGTATATGTGCCACATTTTCTTAATCCAGTCTGTCACTGATGGACATTTGGGTTGATTCCAAGTCTTTGCTATTGTGAATAGTGCTGTAATAAACATACGTGTGTATGTGTCTTTATAGCAGCATGATTTATAATCCTTTGGGTACATACCCAGTAATGGGATGGCTGGGTCATATGGTACATCTAGTTCTAGATCCTTGAGGAATCGCCATACGGTTTTCCATAATGGTTGAACTAGTTTACAATCCCACCAACTGTGTAAAAGTGTTCCTATTTCTCCACATCCTCTCCAGCACCTGTTGTTTCCTGACTTTTTAATGATCGCCATTCTAACTGGTGTGAGATGGTATCTCATTGTGGTTTTGATTTGCATTTCTCTGATGGCCAGTGATGATGAGCATTTTTTCATGTGTCTGTTGGCTGTATGAATGTCTTCTTTTGAGAAATGTCTGTTCATATCCTTTGCCCACTTTTTGATGGGGTTGTTTGTTTTTTTCCTGTAAATTTGTTTGAGTTCTTTGTAGGTTCTGGATATTAGCCCTTTGTCAGATGAGTAGATTGCAAAAATTTTCTCCCACTCTGTAGGTTGCCTGTTCACTCTGATGGTAGTTTCTTTTGCTGTGCAGAAGCTCTTTAGTTTAATGAGATCCCATTTGTCAATTTTGGCTTTTGCTGCTGTTGCTTTTGGTGTTTTAGACATGAAGTCTTTGCCCATGCCTATGTCCTGAATGGTACTACCTAGGTTTTCCTCTAGGGTTTCTATGGTATTAGCTCTAACATTTAAGTCTCTAATCCATCTTGAATTAATTTTCGAATAAGGAGTAAGGAAAGGATCCAGTTTCAGCTTTCTACTTATGGCTAGCCAATTTTCCCAGCACCATTTATTAAATAGGGAATCCTTTCCCCATTTCTTGTTTCTCTCAGGTTTGTCAAAGATCAGATGGCTGTAGATGTGTGGTATTATTTCTGAGGACTCTGTTCTGTTCCATTGGTCTATATCTCTGTTTTGGTACCAGTACCATGCTGTTTTGGTTACTGTAGCCTTGTAGTATAGTTTGAAGTCAGGTAGCGTGATGCCTCCAGCTTTGTTCTTTTGACTTAGGATTGTCTTGGAGATGCGGGCTCTTTTTTGGTTCCATATGAACTTTAAAGCAGTTTTTTCCAATTCTGTGAAGAAACTCATTGGTAGCTTGATGGGGATGGCATTGAATCTATAAATAACCTTGGGCAGTATGGCCATTTTCACGATATTGATTCTTCCTATCCATGAGCATGGTATGTTCTTCCATTTGTTTGTGTCCTCTTTTATTTCACTGAGCAGTGGTTTGTAGTTCTCCTTGAAGAGGTCCTTTACATCCCTTGTAAGTTGGATTCCTAGGTATTTTATTTTCTTTGAAGCAATTGTGAATGGAAGTTCATTCATGATTTGGCTCTCTGTTTGTCTGTTACTGGTGTATAAGAATGCTTGTGATTTTTGCACATTAATTTTGTATCCTGAGACTTTGCTGAAGTTGCTTATCAGCTTAAGGAGATTTCAAGGCACTTCTTAACAATGTTTCTGTGAATGACTTTCAAGATTTTGTTCTGCTGGAGCATTTCTTGGGAGATGTTCAGGGGCAAATTCTCAGAGTCAACCACACCACGGATAAAGTTGAGACACTCTGGTATCAACTCATCACAGCTGTCCCTGATGAACACACGATGGACATAGAGTTTGATGTTGTTCTTTTTCTTCTTGTTCTCAAAAAGATCAAGGGAGCCCGATGAGGAATGAATAACAGTGCCCTGAATTCCAACTGACCTTCTACAGAAAAGTGCCTGACTGCCAAGTGGTATTCTCAGTCATTGGTGAGGCTCTTGTAGAATTCTCCATACTCCTCTTGGGTGATGTCTTCAGGGTTTCTGGTCTAAACAGGCTTGGTCTTGTTTAGTTCTTCTTGATCAATGTATTTCTCTTTGATCTTCTTAGTTTTCTTCTTCTTACCCTTACCACTGTCATCCTCCTCATCTGAACCCACATCTTTGATCTTGGGCTTTTCTTCATCATCTTTATTTTGCTGCCTTATCATCCTCTTTCTCTTCCTCTGCCTTATCATCACTAATTTCTCTCGTTCCTTCTCCAGATAAAGGGTGATGTATCCCAGCCTAGCAACTGAGAGTGCTTCTTCACTACTTCTTTGACCCGCCTCTCTTCTAAGTACTCTGTCTGATCTTTTTTAAGGTGGAGGGTCACTTTGGTACCCCTGCCAATGGGTTCACCATGGTCAGCATGCACAGTGAAGGAACCTCCAGCAGAAGACTCCCAGGCATACCATCATCATTGGGCTTTGTGATCACAACCACTTTCTCTGCTACCAGGTAAGCAGAATAAAAGCCAACACCAAATTGCCCAATCATGGAGATGTCTGCACCAGCCTAAAGAGCCTCCATGAATGCTTTGGTATGAGACTTGGCAATGGTTCCCAAATTATTTGTGAGATCAGCTTTGGTCATGCCAATGCCTGTGTCTACCAAAGTCAGGGTACGTTCCTGAGTGTTGGGGATGATGTCAATTTTCAGCTCTTTCCCACTGTCCAACTTGGAAGGGTCTGTCAGGCTCTCATAGTGAATCTTGTCCAAGGCATCAGAAGCATTAGAGGTCAACTCCTGAAGGAAAATCTCCTTGTTGGAATAGAAGGTATTGATGATGAGAGACATGAGTTGGGCAATTTCTGCCTGAAAGGCAAAAGTCTCCACTTCCTTCTCTCCATGGTGCACTTCCTCAGGCATATTGAAAAGAAAAGGCTTGCACATATTAGGGAGTAAGGTGGGCTGGTTGTCCAACACACAGGCAGCACAAACGCTGTGCCAGAGTGACTCGAGAGCCATTCTGTGACTTTTTCAACTTCCAGGTCCTCCAAGAGCTGGGGAGAATCTGAGAGCTGGAGGGAGCTCTCTCTAGTTCTTTCCTCCTCGTCTCTTCTAAGGATTTTGTTAGCATCTCTTTCCCTTTTTATGTGAAATACCTGGAGTATATTTTTCTGACTGATGCTGACTACCCCTAATAAGATTTTACATAAGTAAATGTGTCTATGAGTGAGACAGAATGTAAAACATTAGATGTTTCAGACAGAAGCCTGAGGAGGGCTTTGGAAAAATATAAACTGCCATAAATATTGCTTTTGATTAGGCAGCTATTTGGGGGACAGAAAGCCTATCAGCATTTCTAGGCAGTCACTGTTTCATGTGAAAGAATGTACCCAATATTAGAACGTAATTCTATATTTGGAGTGCTACAAAAACAAACAAAACAACTCAGGATACTATTTTGTTAATGGAAATTCCTGAAAACAAAGCTCAACAAAATCGTGGGAGGTGGTGACACTTGAAAAACAGAAATGATTCTAGAGGATTTTAAGGAGAGAGGGCCAAAAAGGAACTTTACAATCTCCGCTGGTCTCGGGATGCTCCCCTTTTCAGGCCCATGTGCAACTGCTATCTTGTCAGCAGGGTCCTTGCTGAACGTTGTTTGCGATAGTACTCACCTTTCCCCTACCTTCACATCTGGCCCCAGCTTCCATCTCAGCTTCATGTCTCTCCATGTTATTGGTGAGTGTCTTGACTATAGGTTGTCCAAGTTCTTGATGTTTTGAACAAAGAATTGGACAAAACACACAGGAAAGCAAGGAGAGAATGAAGCAATGAAAGCAGAGATTTATTGAAAATGAAAGTAAACTCCACGGGGTAGGAGTGGGCTGATCGACAGCTCAAGGACCCTGGTTACAGGATCTTCTGAGGTCCAAATATTCTCTAGAGGTTGTCTATTGGCCACTTGATGTACACCCCAAGCAAATGAAGTCGTGGCCCGAGATCAGTCTGATTGATTGTGGAAAGCAACCAATCAGAAGCTGAAGTGAAGTTACAAACTTATACCCATGCAAATGTCTAATTGCCAATTAGAGGCTAAATTGAGGTTACAAAGTTACATGCCTATGCAAATGAAGACTTGGCACACAATTAGTCTGACTGGTTGTGGAAAGCAACCAATCAGAGGGACTTTCATTTTTCCATCTGCCACAAAGCAAAAGGGGAGGGAGGGAGTTGCAAAGGGAGTAGCCTCTGGTCCTTTTGTTATTTAGGCATGAAAAGTTGGTGTTTTCCTTTCAATTTATTTCTAGGAAGTCAGTGTGAATCGGCCTTAGGTTCCCTGCCACCAGACCCTATTCTCCTGCCTCAACCATGGCATATGGAACAATCTGATACCTTAACTATGTATTTTACTGTTTGTCTCTCCCCACTGAATTCCATAAAGTTAGACATGTTGGTCTGTTGTGTTCACTGCCATATCCTCAGTAACTTAAATTGTACTTGGCACCTAGAAGGCACTCAATAAATACTTGTCGAAAAATTGAACCCCACTACCCAAGATACAACCACAGCTAATTTGTTTTCTTTCCTTCTTATATAAATGTATATGTAACAGTTCTATATGGAGGGAATCTTAGATTCTTAGTTTGTTTCTATATATTTTTCCCCCACTCAGCCTGAAGGAGTGCCCCTCAATGGAAAAGAAAATGAAAATGCTCATTATTTTTCAAGGACTTTAGGTGTGGAGTGGACGGGTGAGTGTAGCATGGTACTTAGCACTTGTTTAGTCTTCTTGCCCTATTTCTTGCTGGGCTGTTATGCTGGTGTCTGAAAAGAGAAAGATACAACAATTAAAACTAAAGTAAAATTATGCGTCGCTGAAATGCCTGAAAGATATTGCTTACTGAGACAAAGCCGTACAGATAGTAGATATTTCTTCTACCTTAGGAGGCAGCAGTCTGTCTTCTCCAGGCTGGGGTTAGGCACAGGGGCCTGAGTGTGAGCCAGGGGATCCATCGCCTGGGGCAGGAAGTGGCAGAGGGTGTCACCTGAGCGGGCCCAGCAGGGGAAGACAGCATGACAGGCTCTGTCCCACAGCCAAGAGGACTTGGTTTCCAAACAACAGCCTGTATGTTTTCAGGCACACAGGAGACACTCCGTGGAGACTTTCAGAAGGGGTTGAGAGGAATTTAGGAGGCAGGGGCTCCCACAGAGCCTGACAGTCCTGTTTTCTCACTATTATTGTAGACTCTATTTTGCTGTCAGGCTCGGGTGGCTTGAGAAGCCACAGATGATACCTTTGCTGCTGCTGCTGCTCCTACTGCAGTGGTTGCAGATACTGTTACCATGTCCCCTCCCCCACCTGGTGTCACCCCTGTTCTCCCACAAATATGGTACTATGGCACCTTTTAATATGGCTGCTGAAGGGAATGTATTATGCTAATTAGATACTTGGTTCTCTTTAAGGTCTTTGTCAAAGTGGTATTATTGGGCTCTAATTTGTCAGTGAACACGAATCCTAATTGGAGGTCTGAAATCTTATGGTAACACGTGTTGTCCAAACAATCCAGATGACTGAGAACAGCCCTGTCTGATAGGACTTTCTGCACTGAGGGGTGCAGCAGCCACCAGCCACGTGTGGCTATTGAGCCCTTGAATTGTGGCCAATGGGATAGAACTGGAATTTAAACTTTATTTATTCATAATTTTAAATAATATGAATTTAAAATGGTAGTATCCACATGTGGTAGTGCAAATCTAGAATATATATTTATGTTTTAAAGACTATAATCTAAATGAAAACACAAAATTTAAATGCAATTGTAATTCTTGGAGGACAGTAGTCTAGGCGACATCTGGCTTAAGACCTTCTGTACCTTTGTTCTCATGACCATTGATGATTTTGATGGCTGATCCTTGATATTTAGGAAAAGGATGCTTTTGTCTCATCCCAGTAAAAGGATAAGCTTATTTGCAAATTAAGAAAATGACCATAAGGTAATCCCGGCACTTTGGGAGGCCAAAGTGGGCGGGTCACTTGAGGCCAGGAGTTCAAGCCCAGCCTGGGCAACATGGAGAAACCCTGTCTCTACAAAAAATACAAAAATTAGCCAGGCATGGTGTTTTGCTCCTATGGTCCCAGCTACTTGAGAGGCTGAAGTGGGAGGATTACTTGAGCCGGGGTGGTGGAGGTTGCAGTGAGCTGTGATTGTGCCACTGCACTCTAGCCTGGGCAACAGATAAAGACCCTATCTCAAAAAAAAGAGAAAGTGACCACAGGATAAAGACATTGTTATTAGTCAAGGTTCTCCAGAGAAACAACCAATGGGACACACACACACACACACACACACATGCACACACACACACACACACAGATTTATTGTGAGGTTGGCTCACATGATTAGGGAGACTGAGAAGTCCCATATCTGCTGTCTGCATGCCTGGGTCCAAAGGCCTGAAAACCAGAGAAATCAATAGTGTAGGTTTTAGTCTAAGGGCAGGAGAAGACCCATGTCTAAACTTAGACACACAGGAAGCAAAAGGGGCAAATTCCTCTTTCTTCTGCCTTTTTGTTATTAACACATTGCATGATATCGGCCCACATTGGGGAGGGCAATCTACTTTATTGATCCACCAATTTAAATGCCAGCCTCATTCAGAAACCCCATCACAGGCATACCCAGAAGTAAAGTTTAATCTTGGCACCCCATGATGCAGTCAAGTTGACAGGGAATTAACTTTCATACCATTCATCCAGCGTATCAGCAAGAGATGGATTCTCTGGATGTGCTGAACCAGTTTCTAAACCTCAAAGACGGATGACCAGAGCCGGGATCGTGATGCATTTCAGAAGGAGATGCCCCATGAGGGCCCGCAACTGGCTGGTCACCCTCTGAAGTCACCTTGACTTCACTGCCTATAATGTTTTTAAAAATTCAGGCCGAGCACGGTGGCTCACGCCTGTAGTCCCAGCACTTTGGGAGGCCGAGGCGGTGGATCACGAGGACAGGAGATCGAGACCATTCTGGCTAACACAGTGAAACCCTGTCTCTACTAAAAATACAAAAAATTAGCCAGGCATGGTGGCAGGTGCCTGTAGTCGCAGCTACTCAGGAGGCTGAGGCAGGAGAATGGTGTGAACCCAGGAGGCGGAGCTGCAGTGAACCGAGATTGCACCACTGCACTCCAACCCGGGCGACAGAGCGAGACTCCGTCTCAAAAAAAAAAAAAAAAAAAAATTCAGTGATAATCACTGTACCTAAGAAGACAATTACTGCATATTGAATTGTCACTATAGACCAGGTGTTTCACTATATGTCATTTTATTTTTCATTTAATTCAAGTTTGCAGTGAGCAGTAATTTTACCCTCATTTTATACATGGATCAACTGAACCATTCTGCTCTGGTCTCATAGCTAGAGTGAAGCACTTGGCCTTGAACTTGGGACTTTGGTTCCTAAAGACAGGATTCTTCTTCTGTGCCACCTAGCCACCAAAGATACACTGAAGGTAGCTTGAGGAAGTCAGGAGATGTAGTTTTATGCACTTCCATTGAGATGAACCAGCTCTTCTAAAGCAACAAAGTATAAACTACCATAGTTCCCCTAAAGCATATACCCACTTAGGTTTTTGGCTTCCATTTTAAAGAGCATATGTTTAAAATGAGATCTTCTACAGAGTCCTCTTGTGAGCACTTTCATTGTCTTTGAGAGATTTATCAAAAGATATTAATTTCTACCAGGCTCTTGTCTACAAAGAAACTATTTGTTGTTCACAGAGGCCCTCCAGTTGCAGGACTGGGGAACAACCACAGCATTTTCTGGATAGTATGAGTGAGCAGAAGTGAGTCCTCTGGACACGCAGGTTACCGTTGGTCTTGGACTTTGCTCAAGCGTCAGAATGCCAGAGCAATGATGCTGCCTTTTGCAGCTGTACAATAAAAGAGACACAAACCAGAAATTTTATATGACTAGAGGTAAGGGAACAGAGTGGTTGACGTTTTCCCAGCAGTCCTGGCCCCAGGAATTGTGGGTGGGTTATTGACAATAAGCAGAGAATGCTGCTGAGAGGAGCCATTCCCAGAGCATCTGACGTGATGTTTTCGTTCTGAGGACATGGTCAAGTCACCTTAGTGTTCAGTCTGGGGAGAAGCCTGATATGGTTTGGCTGTGTCCCCACCCAAATCTCATCTTGAATTATAGCTCCCATAATTCCCTTGTGTTATGGGAGGGGCTTGGTGGGAGATAATTGAATCATGGAGGCAGTTTCCCCCATATAAGTCCCACGAGATCTGATAGTTTTATAAGTGGTTTCCCCTTTCACTTGGCTCTCATTTCTCTCTTTGCTGGCTGCCATGTAAAACTTGCCTTTGCTCTTCCTTCCTCTTCTGCCATGATTGTGAGGCCTCTCCAGCCATGTAGAACTGTGAGTAAATTAAACCTCTTTCCTTTATAAATTCCCAAGTTTCAGGTATGTCTTTGTCAGCAGTGTGAAAAAGGACGAGAATAACACAAGGCCCTTCTGTGCTGTGCCGTGTGTGATCACGTTCCTTTGAGCTTCCTCTGAACAGATTCTGGATAGTGCTCTCAGAAGTGCTTCTGACTCAGATTTTACTCAGCAACCATTTGGATCTGAGAGGAGCTTTCTTTATTTTCAAAAGAGTCCTTTCTGGCAGAGTGGGTTGTGGTGGAGAGAGTGTGGATTTTGGAGTTGGGCAAACCTGGTGTCCATCCTGTGAATATCCTTGCTTAGTCCTGTGACTTTGGGGAAGTCATTCCTCCTCAGCTTTACTGAGGTGTAACTGACACATAAAAATTGTATATATTTAAGATGTACAATGTAGTGACTTCATATATGTATACATTATAAAATAATTATCAGGGTCAAGCTAATTAACACATATATCACCATTTTAAAAAAATTTTTTATTTATTTATTTTTAAATTATTATTATACTTTAAGTTCTAGGGTACATGTGCATAACGTGCAGGTTTGTTACATATGTATACTTGTGCCATGTTGCTGTGCTGCACCCATCAACTCGTCAGCACCCATCAACTCGTCATTTACATCAGGTATAACTCCCAATGCAATCCCTCCCCCTCCTCCCTCCCCCCTCCCCCCTCCCCATGATAGGCCCCGGTGTGTGATGTTCCCCTTCCCGAGTCCAAGTGATCTCATTGTTCAGTTCCCACCTATGAGTGAGAACATGCGGTGTTTGGTTTTCTGTTCTTGTGATAGTTTGCTAAGAATGATGGTTTCCAGCTGCATCCATGTCCCTACAAAGGACACAAACTCATCCTTTTTTATGGCTGCATAGTATTCCATGGTGTATATGTGCCACATTTTCTTAATCCAGTCTGTCACTGATGGACATTTGGGTTGATTCCAAGTCTTTGCTATTGTGAATAGTGCTGTAATAAACATACGTGTGTATGTGTCTTTATAGCAGCATGATTTATAATCCTTTGGGTACATACCCAGTAATGGGATGGCTGGGTCATATGGTACATCTAGTTCTAGATCCTTGAGGAATCGCCATACGGTTTTCCATAATGGTTGAACTAGTTTACAATCCCACCAACTGTGTAAAAGTGTTCCTATTTCTCCACATCCTCTCCAGCACCTGTTGTTTCCTGACTTTTTAATGATCGCCATTCTAACTGGTGTGAGATGGTATCTCATTGTGGTTTTGATTTGCATTTCTCTGATGGCCAGTGATGATGAGCATTTTTTCATGTGTCTGTTGGCTGTATGAATGTCTTCTTTTGAGAAATGTCTGTTCATATCCTTTGCCCACTTTTTGATGGGGTTGTTTGTTTTTTTCCTGTAAATTTGTTTGAGTTCTTTGTAGGTTCTGGATATTAGCCCTTTGTCAGATGAGTAGATTGCAAAAATTTTCTCCCACTCTGTAGGTTGCCTGTTCACTCTGATGGTAGTTTCTTTTGCTGTGCAGAAGCTCTTTAGTTTAATGAGATCCCATTTGTCAATTTTGGCTTTTGCTGCTGTTGCTTTTGGTGTTTTAGACATGAAGTCTTTGCCCATGCCTATGTCCTGAATGGTACTACCTAGGTTTTCCTCTAGGGTTTCTATGGTATTAGCTCTAACATTTAAGTCTCTAATCCATCTTGAATTAATTTTCGAATAAGGAGTAAGGAAAGGATCCAGTTTCAGCTTTCTACTTATGGCTAGCCAATTTTCCCAGCACCATTTATTAAATAGGGAATCCTTTCCCCATTTCTTGTTTCTCTCAGGTTTGTCAAAGATCAGATGGCTGTAGATGTGTGGTATTATTTCTGAGGACTCTGTTCTGTTCCATTGGTCTATATCTCTGTTTTGGTACCAGTACCATGCTGTTTTGGTTACTGTAGCCTTGTAGTATAGTTTGAAGTCAGGTAGCGTGATGCCTCCAGCTTTGTTCTTTTGACTTAGGATTGTCTTGGAGATGCGGGCTCTTTTT
>NC_037689.1:157761-168234 GCF_003255815.1 Theropithecus gelada
CTTTTTTTTTTTTTTTTTTTTTTTTGAGACGGAGTCTCACTGTGTCACCCAGGCTGGAGTGCAGTGGCGCGATCTCGGCTCACTGCAAGCTCCGCCTCCCGGGTTCACGCCATTCTCCCGCCTCAGCCTCCAAGTAGCTGGGACTACAGGCGCCCGCCACCACGCCCGGCTAGGTTTTTTTTGTATTTTTAGTAGAGACGGGGTTTCACCATGTTAGCCAGGATGGTCTCGATCTCCTGACCTCGTGATCCACCCGCCTCGGCCTCCCAAAGTGCTGGGATTACAGGCTTGAGCCACCACGCCCGGCCTGAACTTACATACCTTCTAAGCTATATCTCTGTATGTAAGTGTGCATTCATCTTAAAGACTTAAGTAATTCACTTCTTCAAATTTGTAACTAAGATCTGAGTCCCGAAGACCTTCCTCTGGAGCCTCATGAAGTTTGCTGAATTTAAATGGGTCTCTAGGGGCTGGGGTGGTCACCATTATCTTGTCTCCTGTTAAACCACTGAGGATTGGGGAGTTCCTTCAGACCTCCAATAAACTTGTTTGTGGAGGTCTGGGGAGTTTCTTCAGAGCCCCAATAAAACTTATATAACCCTAAATGGGTACTGTTAAGAACTCCTTCATTATTTTGTCATGCATTAAGGCCCAGGTAGGCCTAAGCAAAACTCTTGATGGACTTTTGTTACATTCCAGGCTTTGTATAAGGGCACTGGCTTCTCTTAGCTTTTAATAGTCAACTTAATCACTCATTGAATAGTGAAACAGCTGTGATGGAGGCCTGCATTAATGAAACCTGCCTGCCACAATCCCCACTGTCAATTTGTGCGGAATTCCTATCATACCCTGTATATTTATTTGTCATGAGAACTGCATGGATATGGGGCATTGTAATATTTCCGGCTACTTCCTGCTGAGAGATGGTCATTGCTATGAGGCACTGAATGCAGAACCGGAGTGGGAGGTCTATTTGTTCCCAGTAGCACTCTTTGTTTCAGGGGCTTAGAGGCAGCACCTGCTGAAACATTTAGTCTTTAGTTCACAGGGCTTTAAGAAACCACAGCTTAGGTTTCAGTGATTTCCAGTTAGGAAACATGGCGAAAAAGGAAACGAAAAAGAAAAAAATCGAAAACACTTCCTTGGAGACTTCTAGCCAGAAAATCAGAATTTAATCCAAACCGTAGAAAATAATAAAAACTGAAAAACATTAGGCAAGATTGGAGTTTAACAACAGGTGTACTATAATTTTGAATCATAACTATTTTCTCTCCAGTTTTCCATTTTTATAAAAAGACAAATTATGGTAGGACTGGTTTACTTTATTATACTTGGCCAGATTATTAGTATGAAGTCCATTAGGAATAATTACTTTTCACATAGGCCCTTCAAATCAGCTTTGATGAAACTGTCTCATAGAAGGAATCTCAGATAAGAACGTTTTAAAGCCAAGCCCAGCTACAAATTTGTACCATTAAATACCTATGGGTTTGGTGAATTCCTGTCCTCTGGAGGTTCCAAGTTAACTTGGGGATCCCGGTCTGTGAGAAAGTGGCATTCTTTACTTACCACAGGTCAGAAACCCGGTGCAGGGACTGTGTACACAAAATATGTGGCCAGTTTTCCAAGGGCTTTATTGCCTCCATAAGTCAAATCTGATTCCTTGAAGGAAAGCAAGCCATTCCTATCAAACTGTGGTAAAAAAATAACCAGTATCTTCTATTGCGTTCTCTTACAAAAGAAAACACATTTATTGCACTTGTGCAAATAACTATATTGCCATAACTTAAGAATACTCACAGATAGTTTCCCAATTATAGAGAAAATCAGAGAGAGAGAAACAAGTATGCTCCAAATTTTGTTCATGGGAGTCTACTAAATTGTTCAAACTTGTTAATAGCTCAACAGAAAAGTTTCTTTGACTTTGAAAAACAAAACAAAGGATTAGCAATATTTTAAAGTAAAATGTCAAAAAGATCACTCAAGTCTCCTACTACTTCAGTTCAGACAGTTAATTCCTGTCCTGCTTGACACTAACGAATATTTTAGCTCTTCACATGTCCTGAATGTTTTTCCTCTATTCTGATGTCACTATCTCCAAAGTTATCAGAAAACTGCATTATACTTGTTAGAGCTTTATAGCTGGTTCTGAAACCACCTTCTAAAGAGGACTGAAGCAAGACAACAATTGTTTATGGGTGACCAAAAGTTTTAGGGTAGCCATATTGCATTAAAGACACACTTGAGAAGGAAATCTGTTATCCCTGTGGCACACAATAATTTTAACATAACAATTATAATTATACTAATAATGTACACTAAGATATATCAGAATTACAGGAGTTTCTCATAACTTTGGAAACATACAAATAACATATTTATACAAATGTAGCCCAAGGAAAGCCAAACTTCATTTTATATATTTCATTTTAACCCTACACAACTTGCAGAAACCTTTATTTTCATTTTATCCAACTTAACCCTTTTACTTTTTAATCTAGGCAAAAATCCACATTCTCATGTCTTTTTATGATGTTTTTACTAAAACTATATTTTACTTTCCTTATACACCTTACATGTAAACTTTTCTTTAATAGTCATAAATATACACTACACAGTTAACTCTTAGGAACCTTTGCATTTGGTGAAAACCTTGGTACTTATGGGATTTTAATTATGTACTAGGTGTGGAGTCTGGGACCCAGACAGAAGTGGAGATAAGGTCTGGCTTATCACAGCGTCCAACTCCCATGTGTCTCAGGCCTTACCTAGCTGAAAGCAGGCAAGTTGTACAGCTAAGAATCATAGTAGCATTTTGTAAAGCATTTAGGAGGCCTAATTGCCTTTAAACTGTGCAACATTTCTTATATAAATTCCCTTTCATATGCCCTTTTATGACTTACAAAATCGTTGACATGCCTTGACTTTCTGACTTGCCTTAAACATCCCTCTCTTTAAGGAACCAGTTATTTTACTTTAGGACAAGAATTTACCATACAATGTATATCCTTTCTTATATATATTATATATATATTCTTATATATATTCTCTTTTTTTAATATCATTTTGCATAGCTAAGGGGCATGGCTAATTTAACATCTCCCCAGGCCTTATCTGGAATTTAATACTGCAAAATAAATTGAATAGTTTTTAAGTCAAAGAAGCAGTTTATGACCTAAAGCATTTAGGAAACCTAATATTTGACCTGCATAATTTAGACCAAATGTTTACATTTTTGAAGATAGTTTTATTTTACCTATAATCTTTAAAACCCTCTTCATTTTTATAACTTTCTTTGTATCCCTTTCATGTCCTGGTTTCTTTTTCCTCGCTTTATATAGAACCTTGAAATAAGCTTTGAAGTAGACAAAAATTAGTTACTCTTATAAAAGGACATAATTTTTAGAAGAATGTTTTCTTACAATGTATTTTTACTGGAAAATACACAAATAATGAAATATATGTTGTTTAATATAACTTTAGATTCTAAATTATGACAAGTTTCTTTATGAGCATTTATCTCATTACATTTTTTTAATTATTTATTTTAACCATTTCTCTAGATTATTCATGAAAACTGATAGTCATCATTTAAAGTTGTGAAACTGCCATTGCAAAATTGTAACCAAGACAGTGAAAATGATCTGACCTAACTGACTCCATCTTGCTTCTAACTTCCAAGCTATTCTTGTTTATTAATTAGTTTGTGGTTTTGCTTAGAAACAAAGATGATAATCGTCTTTTCCCAGAACAAACTTTATGTCTGTGGACTAGACTGCCTAAGGCCACAAAATTAGAAGTTACAGTATTTCAAGATAAAGTTATCTTCATTAAGCCAATATTAATGTTTCATTTATTAAAAATTACATAAGCAAAGATTATTCTGTTTTGGGCTAAGTTATAGTTTTGTAGCCTCTATGTCACATTTTGACACATTATAATATTTGGCAGAGATAAGTATGAAATTGCTTGATCAATGAAAGCAAACAAAAATGCATGCTGACAACTCTTAGGACATTTCTAATATTACATTACCAATAACTTCTTTTTTTTGTTTGTTTTTGTTTTTTGAGATGAAGTCTTGCTCTATCCTACAGGCTGGAGTGCAGCGGCAGGATCTTGTTTCACTGCAAGCTCCACCTCCTAGGTTCACGCCAATCTCCTGCCTCAGCTTCCTGAGTAGCTGGGACTACAGGCATCCACCACCACGCCTGGCCAATTTTTTGTATTTGTAGTACAGACGGGTTTCACCATGTTAGCCAGGATGGTCTCAATCTCCTGACCTCGTGATCCACCCGGCTCGGCCTCCCAAAGTGCTGGGATTACAGGAGTGATCCACCGCGCCTGGCATTTACCAATTAATATTAAAACTAGCTTATTTATTAAAGATTTTACTTGTTACATAAACTTGAAAAAACATTTGACTAGTCTTTTATTTTTCTCTGTTAAAGTATTTAAGTGCCTTTATTTTTCTTTGACCCAATTAATTAGAACCTTTTTATATTTTTCAGTAGTGAAATGTGGTGTAAACAAGATATAAATATACAGACATATCAGGAAAGCCAATAGAAGTACATTTTATAGAATCATAAGACCTCCTTTTTCCTATTGTTTTAATTGGATTTTTTAGCTCTGGGCAGAACCCACACCAAATCCTGGGTTTTCAGAAATGGAGAATGATTATGAGGCTAGTCCATGTGATGCTTTCACAGTGCACTTAAAAAAAAAAAAAGTATTTTCCAAACAAAGACATTCCTAAGTGTCTAAATTACACTTTTTTCTTAAAAACCCTAGAGTATCTTCTGTTGCAATTGCTATTAATAAAGAAAACAGAATTCAGTCAACTGAGATGAAAAAAACCTTTGCTCAAAAAGACAAGGTCCTAGGAGACAAATGAAAATAAATACATGAAAGCCTATAAATACAAACTGAACACATACATGTACACATCTTGGATGTTAGCTTTTAATTGAAGTGACTTTTAACCACTGAGCTCCTGAAAACATTTTTTTTCCTTCCAAGAGGCCTCTCAGCAGGAATGGACCCAATACTTCCCATTTTCAAGTTTACACTGCATTAAAAGGAGGAAACAGATACATAAATAAGTGGAGACAAATTTCAGACAAACACAAGGGGGAGTGCACTCTGGAAAAACAGACTCAAAACCAACTCAAAACCGGATCTCAAGTAAAATGCAAAGTGGGCCTACAGATGAGCCTGATTGCTTCCCTTGGTGGTACCGGACAAATGGCTTAACAAGCCCAGATGGGAAAACAATAGGCTCCCAGCATATAATCCGGTTAACTCACCTTTTGAGCATGTCTGCTCCTGATCTCTGATCTTCCCCAGTAGTGAAAGGGACATGCAATTTTGTGCATGGGACAGCTTTTGAGAGGTTCCTGGGAAATCTCACCGACAGCTGCTGGGATCCTCCTGAAGACTGTCTCATTGCAAGCTGCTGGCTACTGAGCACAGCACCATCCCAGTCTCTTCCGGCTGGCTCACTGAATTTGTTCCTGGAGCCAACTGAGGGCTGGGCTGCTATTTCTCTGGCATACTAGAGACGTAGATGAACTGGGGAGGAAGAGAGTTTTTATTTCTGTAACCAGTTACATTCAGACGGCCTGGAAATGATCACCAAACCAACTCAAAATTACAAAGTTTTTCAGAACTTCTATACCTTCTAAGCTGTATATCTACATGTAAGTGTGCATTCATCTAAAGACATAAGTCATTAACATCTTTTAATTTATAACTAAGGTCTGAGTCCTGAAGACCCTCTTCTGGAGCCTCAGGAATTTTGCTTAATTTACATGGGTCTAGGTGCTGGGTGATTGCCCTTATCTTGTCTCCTGGTAAATCACTGAGATTTTGGAAGTTCCTTCAGACTTCCAATAAACTTGTTTGTGAAGGCCTGGAGACTTTCTTCAGACTCCCAGTAAGACTTGTATAATCCTAAATGGTTACTGTTAAGAATTCCTTCATTATTTTGTCATTCTCTAAGGGCCAGAAAAGGCCTAGGCAAAACTCTTCCCAGGCTTTTGTGACATTCCAGCCTTTGCATAAGGGCACTGGTTTCTTTTTTAAGCTTTTAATATTTAATTTAAACACTCATTGAATACTGAGACAGTTGTGATGGAGGCCTGCATTAGTGAACCCTGGCCTGCCACATGGCCTCCCATGAAAAGCAAATGAGAACACCAGTTTTCCCATACCATTCACATGCCAGCAATGAATATTATCAATGTTATTTAATTTTTCCTAATCTGAAAGTCAAAAATATTTACTCATTTTTGCTTTGTGTGCATATTTTTTGTTTTACTGGTATTATTGTGCACCATTCCTGCTTTGGAGTTTCTGTGCATGTGGGTGCAAGTGTGTGTAAAGAATTTGCCTGTTCACACCCGTTACCTCTACCCTTTGGAGATGGTCCTCTTTTATATATTGATTTATACAGTACAAATATGTTTATATATTATATTTATCAGTGTGAATACATTTAATTTCACCTAATTTTCTTTCTTTATATTTTAACTTTGTTTATCCTACACATTATCGTGCAAATAATTTTCTTTTTTCAAATTTTCAGAATTTAAAATCAGATTCTAAAATCATTTTCTTTTATGGCTTTGAGTATTTATTTCAAGATTAAGAAAACAGAGGGGGGCGGAGCACGATGGCCGAATAGGAACAGCTCCAGTCTCCAACTCCCAGCGCGAGCGACACAGAAGACTGGTGATTTCTGCATTTTCAACTGAGGTACTGAGTTCATCTCACTAGGGAGTGCCGGACAATCCGTGCTGGTCAGCTGCTGCAGCCCGACCAGCAAGAGCTGAAGCAGGGCGAGGCATCGCCTCACCTGGGAAGTGCAAGGGGAAAGGGAATCCCTTTTCCTAGCCAGGGGAACTGAGACACACAACACCTGGAAAATTGGGTAACTCCCACCCCAATACTGCGCTTTAAGCAAACAGGCACACCAGGAGAGTATATCCCACACCTTGCCGGGAGGGTCCCATGCCCACAGAGCCTCCCTCATTGCTAGCACAGCAGTCTGCGATCTAACCGAAAGGCAGCAGCGAGGCTGGGGGAGGGGCGCCCACCATTGCTGAGGCTTAAGTAGGTAAACAAAGCCGCTGGGAAGCTCGAACTGGGTGGAGCTCACAGCAGCTCAAGGAAACCTGCCTGTCTCTGTAGACTACACCTCTGGGGACAGGGCACAGATAACAACAAAAGCAGCAGAAACCTCTGCAGACGCAAACGACTCTGTCTGACAGCTTTGAAGAGAGCAGTGGGTCTCCCAACACAGAGGTTGAGATCTCAGAAGGGACAGACTGCCTGCTCAAGTGGGTCCCTGACCCCTGAGTAGCCTAACTGGGAGACATCCCCCACAAGGGGCAGACTGACACCTCACACCTCACAGAGTGGAGTACACCCCTGAGATGAAGCTTCCAAAGCAAGAATCAGACAGGTACACTCGCTGTTCAGAAATATTCTATCTTCTGCAGCCTCTGCTGCTGACACCCAGGCAAACAGGGTCTGGAGTGGACCACAAGCAATCTCCAACAGACCTACAGCTGAGGGTCCTGACTGTTAGAAGGAAAACTATCAAACAGGAAGGACACCTACACCAAAACCCCATCAGTACGTCCCCATCATGAAAGACCAGAGGCAGATAAAACCACAAAGATGGGGAAAAAGTAGGGCAGAAAAGCTGGAAATTCAAAAAATAACAGCGCATCTCCCCCGGCAAAGGAGCGCAGCTCATCGCCAGCAACGGATCAAAGCTTGACGGAGAATGACTTTGACGAGATGAGAGAAGAAGGCTTCAGTCCATCAAACTTCTCAGAGCTAAAGGAAGAATTACGTGCCCAGTGCAAAGAAACTAAAAATCTTGAAAAAAGAGTGGAAGAATTGATGGCTAGAGTAATTAATGCAGAGAAGGTCATAAACGAAATGAAAGAGATGAAAACCATGACACGAGAAATACGTGACAAATGCACAAGCTTCAGAAACCGACTCGATCAACTGGAAGAAAGAGTATCAGCGATTGAGGATCAAATGAATGAAATGAAGTGAGAAGAGAAATCTAAAGAAAGAAGAAGAAAAAGAAATGAACAAAGCCTACAAGAAGTATGGGATTATGTAAAAAGACCAAATCTACGTCTGATTGGGGTGCCTGAAAGTGAGGGGGAAAATGGAACCAAGTTGGAAAACACTCTTCAGGATATCATCCAGGAGAACTTCCCCAACCTAGTAGGGCAGGCCAACATTCAAATCCAGGAAATACAGAGAATGCCACAAAGATACTCCTCGAGAAGAGCAACTCCAAGACACATAATTGCCAGATTCACCAAAGTTGAAATGAAGGAAAAAATCTTAAGGGCAGCCAGAGAGAAAGGTCGGGTTACCCACAAAGGGAAGCCCATCAGACTAACAGCAGATCTCTCGGCAGAAACTCTACAAGCCAGAAGAGAGTGGGGGCCAATATTCAACATTCTTAAAGAAAAGAATTTTCAACCCAGAATTTCATATCCAGCCAAACTAAGTTTCATAAGTGAAGGAGAAATAAAATCCTTTACAGATAAGCAAATGTTTACAGATTTTGTCACCACCAGGCCTGCCTTACAAGAGACCCTGAAGGAAGCACTAAACATGGAAAGGAACAACTGGTACCAGCCATTGCAAAAACATGCCAAAATGTAAAGACCATTGAGGCTAGGAAGAAACTGCATCAACTAACGAGCAAAATAACCAGTTAATATCATAATGGCAGGATCAAGTTCACACATAACAATATTAACCTTAAATGTAAATGGACTAAATGCTCCAATTAAAAGACACAGACTGGCAAACTGGATAAAGAGTCAAGACCCATCAGTCTGCTGTATTCAGGAGACCCATCTCACACGCAGAGACATACATAGGCTCAAAATAAAGGGATGGAGGAAGATTTACCAAGCAAATGGAGAACAAAAGAAAGCAGGGGTTGCAATACTAGTCTCTGATAAAACAGACTTTAAACCATCAAAGATCAAAAGAGACAAAGAAGGCCATTACATAATGGTCAAGGGATCAATTCAACAGGAAGAGCTAACTATCCTAAATATATATGCACCCAATACAGGAGCACCCAGATTCATAAAGCAAGTCCTTAGAGACTTACAAAGAGACTTAGACTCCCATACAATAATAATGGGAGACTTCAACACTCCATTGTCAACATTAGACAGATCAACGAGACAGAAAGTTAACAAGGATATCCAGGAATTGAACTCATCTCTGCAGCAAGCAGACCTAATAGACATCTATAGAACTCTCCACCCCAAATCAACAGAATATACATTCTTCTCAGCACCACATCGTACTTATTCCAAAATTGACCACGTAATTGGAAGTAAAGCACTCCTCAGCAAATGTACAAGAACAGAAATTATAACAAACTGTCTCTCAGACCACAGTGCAATCAAACTAGAACTCAGGACTAAGAAACTCAATCAAAACCGCTCAACTACATGGAAACTGAACAACCTGCTCCTGAATGACTACTGGGTACATAACGAAATGAAGGCAGAAATAAAGATGTTCTTTGAAACCAATGAGAACAAAGATACAACATACCAGAATCTCTGGGACACATTTCAAGCAGTGTGTAGAGGGAAATTTATAGCACTAAATGCCCACAAGAGAAAGCAGGAAAGATCTAAAATTGACACTCTAACATCGCAATTAAAAGAACTAGAGAAGCAAGAGCAAACACATTCGAAAGCTAGCAGAAGGCTAGAAATAACTAAGATCAGAGCAGAACTGAAGGAGATAGAGACACAAAAAACCCTCCAAAAAATCAATGAATCCAGGAGTTGGTTTTTTGAAAAGATCAACAAAATTGACAGACCACTAGCAAGACTAATAAAGAAGAAAAGAGAGAAGAATCAAATCGACGCAATTAAAAATGAAAAAGGGGATATCACCACCGACCCCACAGAAATACAAACTACCATCAGAGAATACTATAAACACCTCTACGCAAATAAACTGGAAAATCTAGAAGAAATGGATAATTTCCTGGACACTTACACTCTTCCAAGACTAAACCAGGAAGAAGTTGAATCCCTGAATAGACCAATAGCAGGCTCTGAAATTGAGGCAACAATTAATAGCCTACCAACCAAAAAAAGTCCAGGACCAGATGGATTCACAGCTGAATTCTACCAGAGGTACAAGGAGGAGTTGGTACCATTCCTTCTGAAACTATTCCAATCAATAGAAAAAGAGGGAATCCTCCCTAACTCATTTTATGAGGCCAACATCATCCTGATACCAAAGCCTGGCAGAGACACAACAAAAAAAGAGAATTTTAGACCAATATCCCTGATGAACATCGATGCAAAAATCCTCAATAAAATACTGGCAAATCGGATTCAGCAACACATCAAAAAGCTTATCCACCATGATCAAGTGGGCTTCATCCCTGGG
>NC_037689.1:168731-193345 GCF_003255815.1 Theropithecus gelada
ATGCGGTGTTTGGTTTTCTGTTCTTGTGATAGTTTGCTAAGAATGATGGTTTCCAGCTGCATCCATGTCCCTACAAAGGACACAAACTCATCCTTTTTTATGGCTGCATAGTATTCCATGGTGTATATGTGCCACATTTTCCTAATCCAATCTGTCACTGATGGACACTTGGGTTGATTCCAAGTCTTTGCTATTGTGAATAGTGTTGCAATAAACATACGTGTGCATGTGTCTTTATAGCAGCATAATTTATAATCCTTTGGGTAAATACCCAGTAATGGGATGGCTGGGTCATATGGTACATCTAGTTCTAGATCCTTGAGGAATCGCCATACTGTTTTCCATAATGGTTGAACTAGTTTACAATCCCACCAACAGTGTAAAAGTGTTCCTATTTCTCCACATCCTCTCCAGCACCTGTTGTTTCCTGACTTTTTAATGATCGCCATTCTAACTGGTGTGAGATGGTATCTCATTGTGGTTTTGATTTGCATTTCTCTGATGGCCAGTGATGATGAGCATTTTTTCATGTGTCTGTTGGCTGTATGAATGTCTTCTTTTGAGAAATGTCTATTCATATCCTTTGCCCACTTTTTGATGGGGTTGTTTGTTTTTTTCTTATAAATTTGTTTGAGTTCTTTGTAGGTTCTGGATATTAGCCCTTTGTCAGATGAGTAGATTGCAAAAATTTTCTCCCATTCTGTAGGTTGCCTGTTCACTCTGATGGTAGTCTCTTTTGCTGTGCAGAAGCTCTTTAGTTTAATTAGATCCCATTTGTCAATTTTGGCTTTTGCTGCTGTTGCTTTTGGTGTTTTAGACATGAAGTCTTTGCCCATGCCTATGTCCTGAATGGTACTACCTAGGTTTTCCTCTAGGATTTTTATGGTATTAGGTCTAACATTTAAGTCTCTAATCCATCTTGAATTAATTTTCGTATAAGGAGTAAGGAAAGGATCCAGTTTCAGCTTTCTACTTATGGCTAGCCAATTTTCCCAGCACCATTTATTAAATAGGGAATCCTTTCCCCATTTCTTGTTTCTCTCAGGTTTGTCAAAGATCAGATGGCTGTAGATGTGTGGTATTATTTCTGAGGACTCTGTTCTGTTCCATTAATCTATATCTCTGTTTTGGTACCAGTACCATGCTGTTTTGGTTACTGTAGCCTTGTAGTATAGTTTGAAGTCAGGTAGCGTGATGCCTCCAGCTTTGTTCCCTTGACTTAGGATTGTCATGGAGATGTGGGCTCTTTTTTGGTTCCATATGAACTTTAAAGCAGTTTTTTCCAATTCTGTGAAGAAACTCATTGGTAGCTTGCTGGGGATGGCATTGAATCTATAAATTACCTTGGGCAGTATGGCCATTTTCACGATATTGATTCTTCCTATCCATGAGCATGGTATGTTCTTCCATTTGTTTGTGTCCTCTTTGATTTCACTGAGCAGTGGTTTGTAGTTCTCCTTGAAGAGGTCCTTTACATCCCTTGTAAGTTGGATTCCCAGGTATTTTATTCTCTTTGAAGCAATTGTGAATGGAAGTTCATTCCTGATTTGGCTCTCTGTTTGTCTGTTACTGGTGTATAAGAATGCTTGTGATTTTTGCACATTAATTTTGTATCCTGAGACTTTGCTGAAGTTGCTTATCAGCTTAAGGAGATTTTGGGCTGAGACGATGGGGTTTTCTAAATATACAATCATGTCATCTGCAAAGAGGGACAATTTGACTTCTTCTTTTCCTAACTGAATACCCTTGATTTCTTTCTCTTGCCTAATTGCCCTAGCCAGAACTTCCAACACTATGTTGAATAGGAGTGGTGAGAGAGGGCATCCCTGTCTTGTGCCAGTTTTCAAAGGGAATTTTTCCAGTTTTTGCCCATTCAGTATGATATTGGCTGTGGGTTTGTCATAAATAACTCTTATTATTTTGAGGTACGTTCCATCAATACCGAATTTATTGAGCGTTTTTAGCATGAAGGGCTGTTGAATTTTGTCAAAAGCCTTTTCTGCATCTATTGAGATAATCATGTGGTTCTTGTCTTTGGTTCTGTTTATATGCTGGATTATGTTTATTGATTTGCGAATGTTGAACCAGCCTTGCATCCCAGGGATGAAGCCCACTTGATCATGGTGGATAAGCTTTTTGATGTGTTGCTGAATCCGGTTTGCCAGTATTTTATTGAGGATTTTTGCATCGATGTTCATCAGAGATATTGGTCTAAAATTCTCTTTTTTTGTTGTGTCTCTGCCAGGCTTTGGTATCAGGATGATGTTGGCCTCATAAAATGAGTTAGGGAGGATTCCCTCTTTTTCTATTGATTGGAATAGTTTCAGAAGGAATGGTACCAACTCCTCCTTGTACCTCTGGTAGAATTCAGCTGTGAATCCATCTGGTCCTGGACTTTTTTTGGTTGGTAGGCTATTAATTATTGCCTCAATTTCAGAGCCTGGTATTGGTCTATTCAGGGATTCAACTTCTTCCTGGTTTAGTCTTGGAAGCGTGTAAGTGTCCAGGAAATTATCCATTTCTTCTAGGTTTTCCAGTTTATTTGCGTAGAGGTGTTTATAGTATTCTCTGATGGTAGTTTGTATTTCTGTGGGGTCGGTGGTGATATCCCCTTTATCATTTTTAATTGCATCAATTTGATTCTTCTCTCTTTTCTTCTTTATTAGTCTTGCTAGTGGTCTGTCAATTTTGTTGATCTTTTCAAAAAACCAACTCCTGGATTCATTGATTTTTTGGAGGGTTTTTTGTCTCTATCTCCTTCAGTTCTGCTCTGATCTTAGTTATTTCTTGCCTTCTGCTAGCTTTCGAATGTGTTTGCTCTTGCTTCTCTAGTTCTTTTAATTGCGATGTTAGAGTGTCAATTTTAGATCTTTCCTGCTTTCTCTTGTGGGCATTTAGTGCTATAAATTTCCCTCTACACACTGCTTTAAATGTGTCCCAGAGATTCTGGTATGTTGTATCCTTGTTCTCATTGGTTTCAAAGAACATCTTTATTTCTGCCTTCATTTCGTTATGTACCCAGTAGTCATTCAGGAGCAGGTTGTTCAGTTTCCATGTAGTTGAGCAGTTTTGATTGAGTTTCTTAGTCCTGAGTTCTAGTTTGATTGCACTGTGGTCTGAGAGACAGTTTGTTATAATTTCTGTTCTTGTACATTTGCTGAGGAGTACTTTACTTCCAATTACGTGGTCAATTTTGGAGTAAGTACGATGTGGTGCTGAGAAGAATGTATATTCTGTTGATTTGGGGTGGAGAGTTCTATAGATGTCTATTAGGTCTGCTTGCTGCAGAGATGAGTTCAATTCCTGGATATCCTTGTTAACTTTCTGTCTCGTTGATCTGTCTAATGTTGACAGTGGAGTGTTGAAGTCTCCCATTATTATGGTATGGGAGTCTAAGTCTCTTTGTAAGTCTCTAAGGACTTGCTTTATGAATCTGGGTGCTCCTGTATTGGGTGCATATATATTTAGGATAGTTAGCTCTTCCTGTTGAATTGATCCCTTTACCATTATGTAATGGCCTTCTTTGTCTCTTTTGATCTTTGATGGTTTAAAGTCTGTTTTATCAGAGACTAGGATTGCAACCCCCGCTTTTTTTTGTTCTCCATTTGCTTGGTAAATCATCCTCCATCCCTTTATTTTGAGCCTATGTATGTCTCTGCGTGTGAGATGGGTCTCCTGAATACAACAGACTGATGGGTCTTGACTCTTTATCCAGTTTGCCAGTCTGTGTCTTTTAATTGGAGCATTTAGTCCATTTACATTTAAGGTTAAGATTGTTATGTGTGACCTTGATCCTGCCATTATGATATTAACTGGTTATTTTGCTCGTTAGTTGATGCAGTTTCTTCCTAGCCTCGATGGTCTTTACATTTTGGCATGTTTTTGCAATGGCTGGTACCGGTTGTTCCTTTCCATGTTGAGTGCTTCCTTCAGGGTCTCTTGTAAGGCAGGCCTAGTGGTGACAAAATCTCTAAGCATTTGCTTATCTGTAAAGGATTTTATTTCTCCTTCACTTATGAAACTTACTTTGGCTGGATATGAAATTGTGGGTTTAAAATTCTTTTCTTTAAGAATGTTGAATATTGGCCCCCACTCTCTTCTGGCTTGGAGAGTTTCTGCCGAGAGATCTGCTGTGAGTCTGATGGGCTTCCCTTTGTGGGTAACCCGACCTTTCTCTCTGGCTGCCCTTAAGATTTTTTCCTTCATTTCAACTTTGGTGAATCTGGCAATTATGTGTCTTGGAGTTGCTCTTCTCGAGGAGTATCTTTGTGGCATTCTCTGTATTTCCTGGATTTGAATGTTGGCCTGCCCTACTAGGTTGGGGAAGTTCTCCTGGATGATATCCTGAAGAGTGTTTTCCAACTTGGTTCCATTTTCCCCCTCACTTTCAGGCACCCCAATCAGACGTAGATTTGGTCTCTTTACATAATCCCATACTTCTTGCAGGCTTTGTTAATTTCTTTTTCTTCTTTTTTCTTTTGGTTTCTCTTCTCGCTTCATTTCATTCATTTGATCCTCAATCGCTGATACTCTTTCTTCCAGTTGATCGAGTCGGTTACTGAAGCTTGTGCATTTGTCACGTATTTCTCGTGTCATGGTTTTCATCTCTTTCATTTCGTTTATGACCTTCTCTGCATTAATTACTCTAGCCATCAATTCTTCCACTTTTTTTCAAGATTTTTAGTTTCTTTGCGCTGGTTACGTAATTCCTCCTTTAGCTCTGAGAAATTTGATGGACTGAAGCCTTCTTCTCTCATCTCGTCAAAGTCATTCTCCGTCCAGCTTTGATCCGTTGCTGGCGATGAGCTGCGCTCCTTTGCCGGGGGAGATGCGCTCTTATTTTTTGAATTTCCAGCTTTTCTGCCCTGCTTTTTCCCCATCTTTTTGGTTTTATCTGCATCTGGTCTTTGATGATGGTGATGTACTGATGGGGTTTTGGTGTAGGTGTCCTTCCTGTTTGATAGTTTTCCTTCTAACAGTCAAGACCCTCAGCTGTAGGTCTGTTGGAGATTGCTTGAGGTCCACTCCAGACCTTGTTTGCCTGGGTATCAGCAGCAGAGGCTGCAGAAGATAGAATATTTCTGAACAGCGAGTGTACCTGTCTGATTCTTGCTTTGGAAGCTTCCTCTCAGGGGTGTACTCCACCCTGTGAGGTGTGGGGTGTCAGACTGCCCCTAGTGGGGGATGTCTCCCAGTTAGGCTACTCAGGGGTCAGGGACCCACTTGAGCAGGGAGTCTGTCCCTTCTCAGATCTCAACCTCCGTGTTGGGAGATCCACTGCTCTCTTCAAAGCTGTCAGACAGAGTCGTTTGTGTCTGCAGAGGTTTCTGCCACTTTTGTTGTTGTTTACTGTGCCCTGTCCCCAGAGATGGAGTCTACAGAGACAGGCAGGTTTCCTTGAGCTGCTGTGAGCTCCACCCAGTTCGAGCTTCCCAGCAGCTTTGTTTACCTACTTAAGCCTCAGCAATGGCGGGCACCCAGCCTCGCTGCTGCCTTGCCGGTAGATCACAGACTGCTGTGCTAGCAATGAGGGAGGCTCCGTGGGCGTGGGACCCTCCCGGCCAGGTGTGGGATATGATCTCCTGGTGTGCCTGTTTGCTTAAAGCGCAGTATTGGGGTGGGAGTTATCCGATTTTCCAGGTGTTGTGTGTCTCAGTTCCCCTGGCTAGGAAAAGGGATTCCCTTCCCCCTTGCGCTTCCCAGGTGAGGCGATGCCTCGCCCTGCTTCAGCTCTCGCTGGTCGGGCTGCAGCAGCTGACCAGCACTGATCATCTGGCACTCCCCAGTGAGATGAACCCAGTACCTCAGTTGAAAATGCAGAAATCACCGGTCTTCTGTGTCGCTCGCGCTGGGAGTTGGAGACTGGAGCTGTTCCTATTCGGCCATCTTGCTCCGCCCCTCAAATGTTAGAGTAATCTTGTTTATGCCTACAAAAAATCCTGTTAAAAATTGGATACAAATTGGGTTAAACTAGTCCATCAATTTAAGGAGAATTTACATCATTACTATATTGAATCTTCCAATCATTAAACACAGCATGTGTCTCCATTTGTTTATATCTTACCAAATATGTTTTAGCAGCATTGTGTTGTTTTCAGCAGAAAAGTCCTGTACATGATTTGCTGGATTGACACAGTATTTTATTTTTTGAGTGATTATAAATGGTGTTATATTTTCAATTTTGAGTTTCTGTGTTCTAGGAGATTTTGTAGATTACTTGGAATAAATAACCATGTTATCTGCAAATAGGAATACTTTTACTTATTAATTTATTTTTAAATGATTCTTATGCCTTTTATTTCCTTTTCTTGCCTTATTGCACTGGCTAAAACTTCTAGCACCATTTTGAATAAAAGTAGTGAGAGTGAATATTCTTTCTTTGTTCCGAACCTTAGGGGAAAGTATTCAGTGTTTCATAAATAAACGTGTTAACTGTAGGTTTTGTATAAATGCTCTTTATCAAGTTAGGAATGTTTGGTTCTTTATTCCTAGTTTTCTGAGAGTCATTATTATAAATGGTTTATTGAATGTGGTAAAGTAGTTTTTCCACATCAACTGATATGATCATGCGATTTTTCTTGTGTAGCCTGTAAATATGGAAGATTAATTTGGTTTTGATTATTGAATGAGTTTTTTTTTAATCTCTGGCAAAAGCCCTACTTAGTTATGGATATAATTCTTTTATACATTGCTGAATTGTATTTGATACCACTAAGATATCTTGGGTCTATATTTATGGAAATTATTGGTATTTAATTTACTGTTTTCTACTGGTTTTTGTCTGAATAGGTATCAGTGTAATATCAGCTTCATAAAGTAGATTAAGAAGTGTTCTTTCCACTTGTATTTTATGAAATAGACTGTGTATAATCAGTGTTACTTCTTTCAATATTTGGTAAAAATTTACACGTGAAACCATAAAGGCCTGGACATTGGTATAGTGAAAGTTTTAAATTATGAAACAGTATTATTTATAGCTATAGGAATATTAAAATTGTTTATTTAATATGAGTGGGGTTGTAGCACATTTACTTTTGTGGAATGAACCATTTAATGTTATTTTCAAAGTGATGGGTGAAAAGTTATTTGTAGTATTCCTTTCTTTGATGTGTGCAAGTGTTCTTTTTCTTTGATGTCTGCCTGGTTAGAGGCTTGTAAGTTGTATAGTTATCTGTAAAGAACAAACTCCTTGTTTTGTTGATTTTTCTGTGCTATCTTTTCTAATTTCAATTTTATTCTTTATTTTTTTCTATTTTCTTCAATTAGCTTCTTGAAGTTTATTTTGATCTTCTTCTCTCGGTTATTGAACTGAAACATTAGGTTATTTATGGAAACATATCCTTTTTTCTAATGTGTGCATTTATTGGTATAAGATTTTTCCCTCCACACTGATTCATCTGTATACTGCTAATTTTTCCAGCAGCTTTATTGAGATACACAACTGCTTTAAAAATAAATGTACATAGTTAATGTATACAATTTTATGAATTTGGACATATGCATACACTGTAAAACCATCACATATTCAAGGTAATAGATATTTCTATTAACTCCAAAAGTTGTATTGTGTCCTTCGTTTTCTTTTTGTGATAAGAGCACAACATTATCACCCTTTTAACAAACTTTAATTGCATAATGCAGTATTGTTAACTATAGGCACTATGTTATACAGCAAATCTCTAGAATTTAGTCATCTTATTTAACTAAAAATTTGTATAAATTGGATGGAAACTCCCCATTTTCTCCTCTCCCCAGTCCCTGATAACCACTGTTCTATTCTCTGCTTCTATGAGTTTGACTATTTTAGATACCTCAGGTAAGTGGACTCATGCAGCATTTGTTCTGTGACAGTCTTATTTCACTTAGCATAATGTCCTTCAGGTTTACCCATGTTGTTTACAAATGGTGGAATGTCTTCCTTTTTAGAGACTGAAAAATATTTTATTATATGTATATAACACATTAAAACAAGTCCATTCATCCATCAATTGATATTTGTTGTTTCCACATCCTGGCTATTGTGAGTAATGCTGCAATGAACATGGGAGTGCAGATATTTCCCTAAGATCCTGATTTCAGTTATTTTGAGTATATGCCCAGAACTGGGATTCTTGGATCATATGGTAGTTCTGTTTTTAATTATTTTAGGTTTCTCAATACTGTTTTCCATAGTAGCTGCACAATTTTACATTTTCACCAGTGGTGTATGAGGGTTTAAATTTCTCCATATCCTCACAAACACTTGTTATTTATTTTTTGTTTTATAGTAACCATCCTAATAGGTGTAAGATGATATCTCATTGTGGTTTTAATTGGCATTTTGCTATTGTTTAGTGATGTTAGTCATAATCTTTTCATATACTTACTGGCCATTTGTATGTCTTCTTTGGAAGAATGTCTATTCCAATCTTTTGACCATTTTAAATCAGGATATTGTTTTCCTAATGAATAGTAAGAGTTTTTGTTTTTTAAATATTAATTACTTATCAGATGCAGCTTGCAAATATTTTCTCCTATTCGATATGCTTTCTCTTCACTTTGTTGTTTCCTTTGCTGTGCAAAAGTTTCTTAGTTTAATGTAGTCTTACTTGTCTAATTTTTAATTTGGTATATTGTATTTTCATTTTAATATGATTCAATGTATGCTTTAGCTTTCCTTTGAAATTTTCTCTTTAAACCATACATTATTTAGACGTGAATATTTTTTGTTATATTTCTGTTATTGACTTCTAGTTTGAATCAATTGTGAGCGAGTATTATTTCAATTGTTTTAGCTTCTTTGATGATTTTTAGGTTTGTTTTATGGCTTAGAATATTATCTATTGTGGTACATGTATTGTAGGCACTTAAAAATAATACATTCTACTGTCCTATGAAAGTTTATGGCTGTCGTTATTTTACCAATTTGAGTGAGATAAATCTTACCTCTCTTTGTCTACTTTTACATTTTCCTATTTATAATATTATTGTCTTAAATATTTCCTAAACCTCCATTTTGAACCATGTGAGACAGTTTTATACTTTTTGCTTCAACAATGTAATATAATTTAGAAAACTCAGAAGGAAAGGCTAAGCCTATAATATTTCATCTTATTTTTGCCTACCATCTTCTTTCTTCAGATGTTTCAAGATATCTTCTTTTGTCTTTTCCTTATGTTTAGAAGACCTTATTTAGCCATTCTTTTCTAATTAAATATGCTGGTAAAATAAAATTATTTTAATTTCACTTAATATGACAATGTCTTGATTTCCCCTTCATTTCTGACATAATCTTTGCTGGATGTAGAATTCAGTTAACAGTTCTTTTCTTTTAGCACTTGAAAAAAAAAATGATACCACTTTCTTCTAACTTACACGATTTATGTTATTCAAATGATTTTTTCACCTATAGTGTACAATTTTTGTCGGCTGCTCTCAAGATTTTTTCCTTGTCTTTATTTCAGAAACTTATTTATGATGAGCCTTGTCATGTATTTCTTTGGGTTCATGCTGTTTAGGTTTCACTCAGCTTCTTGAATCAAAATTTTGTGAAAATAAATTTTATTGATAGAAGTTTTCATTCATAACCATGGAGGCAAGTAAATCTGAGAAGTGCTTTTTCCTCACATTTAGTTTAGTTTCTATATATCCTAGGAGCTTATGGAGGATAAAAACAAATCTGTCCTCTCTTTCTCTTTCTCTCTCTCTCTCTCTCTCTCTGTGTGTGTGTGTGTGTGTGTGTGTGTGTGTGTGTAGTTAGACCTAATTTGGTGTAGTGGTTACTTCTAATATATAGGGAAACTGCTGCAATTGAAGAGAGGTAAAAGATTATTCTTCCTGTACTATTACACTAAATTTATGTTTACATTTATATTTTTATTTAATTAATTGATGATTTATTAATTCAATATTTGTGTTCAATTATTTTTCCTATCAAGTCAAAACATCAACATGCAATTTTTAATTACTTAGAAATTATGACAATATTGTCTAATAAATGTAAACTCATGATTAATACCTTTTGTTGTATAAATGCATAATTAAGTTCTATGTAAGAGATTTTTAAAGCCTTTTGTGATTATACTTTTCTAATTAGGTATTATCCATTTTGATTTAGAATAATATTATTGCTCTTGGTATAAAAATAAATGAGAATTGCATTGCATATTTATCTGGTTTTATAGATTACTGTTCTTAATAGTTTTTCATGTAACTTGATTTCCTTATTCAACTGAAATGTCTCCCAAATAAAAATTTATAAAATAACATTTATTTTAAACACTCAAAGGTCTGCAAGTTCATGGTGCAGGTGAGCTGGAACTGGCAATTTGGAAATGAATTTCATACAGAACTTCAATTGACTGAGTTATCCCCAAAGCAACACAAATATTATTATAATCCCAAGTCTGATATATCAATGCACTAGTTATATTAAGAGTCTTAACCTGATACAGTTGAAGATCAGGAGGATTATATTTTTGTAGTTTCCTTCTCAACTGAAAATTATATAAAGACATATAGATAATCACATCTCAAGTAAATATATAACCAGAAGCTGATGGTGACAAAGTTGGTTATTTTAATCATCACTTTCTCTTTAATGTTAATATTATGGGATTATTTTGTTGATAATCTCTGACTATCTTACACATAATAAATGTTTTTATTAATATGTTCCAGAAAATAGTTGTCACCCTTTGATATCAATTTATACTAATCATTGGATTAATATGATTAGAGGGTGGAGAAAAATTAAATGTAATTGGGTTATTATTGCTAATTTTGTTTTAGTTTTTCCAACATATGGTGCATCTGTCTTTAAAGGATAAAGATTAAAGAGATTTTAAAGTAAAATTCTAGAATGTCAAATGTCCATTTCTGTGTCAGGAAATTTAACACAAACCGTTTCCTAAGGAAAACTCAACTGTAACCTCAATTGGTTAATTTCTTATAGTCCCATTTATGTGTGGAATCATCATATACATGAACTAACATTCATTTTTATTAGGTTTTAGGTAAGTAATATGTGTGTATCTTTCACTTAAAATATTGATTTTTTAAAATCTAAACTTGCCAGAGAACATGATTTATCTATATCTTTCTTAAACAAAAATACTCTTCATCTATTAGAATGTGGATTGCAGCACAACAATGCTTTTGCTGAGAACACCTAGAAAATTTGGATCAATATCAAACATTTATTTGAGTGCAACATAGAATTGCCAAGGCAAACAACTTATGGGCCAAGATCTCAGAGAGAAAGGAACAGCAGGCAAGTGGGTAGATTTTCTGCAGTGGCTTCTTCTCTGGAAGCTTTTGCCTATTTTTGGTAAATCCAGGGAGAGAGCCTCAGCATAGAGCTGCTGCTTAAAAGGTAGAAAAGTCAACAGAATTCTGACAATAGCATGAGACTGGAAAAACAAAGAAAAGGTAAATGCTTTTGGGAGGAAAAGCAAGCAGGAATAAATCGTAAAAAGAGTAATGCAAGAATGTCAGCCCAAATCACTACTTTTTCACCTTCATGCACTTAGTAAACTCTTGATCCATGCAACCTACAGAATAGAAGCAACCTACAGAAAACTGCAGAGAGGCATAATAGCAGTCCTTTAATGTGTTCTCGGTGATAATGATGGGTTAAAACTTATTGACTAAAATTAGAAATTATGAGTCCAAACTGAAATCACTCACATAAATAAATAAATTGAAAGTTTCTATGAGGGACACAATATTTATATACTTTCAAAGATCCTTGTTTTTAAGTCTAAAACTTGCACTGCTCACTGCATGATAGCCAATCAGTCGAGAGAGGGGGTGCGGGGACAAGGAAAGCAACTTTATTTCCGAAAGCCAGCAAACTGATAAGATAATCTTAAATTAACATAAGTTTAGTTTCTTTTTATGCTAGGGGAAGAGGGAACAAAAAGGGATTTTAAGTTCAGTAGGTGACTGGAGGCCACAGATATCTGGGCATCAGCAGCAGTCCAAGGAGGCTGCAAAAATTCTTTAGCATTGGTCAGGTCACAATGCTCCTGAAAATCTTCAGCGTAACATTGTCATTTGTGTTGCATACCCTCCATATCTCCTTGAGGGTTAATTTTGGGAAGGGACTATCATTACCCTTCCTTTAAAGTTAAAGTATAAACTAAATTCTTCCTATAATTGGCTTGGCCTATGTGCAGAAATAAGTAAAGGCCAATTAGCTTGCAAGGTTAGAAGCAAGATAGAGTCAGCTTTGTTAAATTTTCCTCACTGTTACAATCCTATTGTAAATTAATTATATACAGGAACACATAATATATAGGTGATATGGTTTGGCTGTGTCCCCACTGAAATCTCATCTTGAATTACAGCTCCCACAATTCTCATGTGTCATGGGAAGGACTCAGTGGGATGTAATTGAATCATGGGGGAAGGTCTTTTTCTGCTGTTCTCATGACAGTAAGTGTTATGAGATCTGATGGTTTAATAAAGAGGAGTTCCCCTGCACTGATTCTCTCTTGTCTGCCACCATGTAAGATACGCCTTTCACCTTCTGCTGCAATTGTGAGGCCTCCTCAGCCACGTGGAACTGTGAGTCTATTAATATCTTTTTCTTTATAAATTACCCAGTCTTGTGTATGTTTTATCAGCAGGTTGAAAATGGACTAATACAATAAAGTAGTACCAGTAGAGTGGGGCACTGCTGTAAAGATACCTGAAAATGTGAAAGTGACTCAAAAACTGGGTGACAGGCAGAGGTTGGAACAGTTTGGAAAGCTCATAAAAAGATAGGAAAATGTGGGAAAGTTTGAAACTTCCTAGAGGCTTGTTGAATGGCTTTGATCAAAATGCTGTTAATGATATGGACAATGAAATCCAGGCTGAGGTGGTCTCAGATGGAGATGAGGAACTTGTTGGGAACTGGATTAATAGTGACTCTTGGTATGTTTTAGCAAAGAGACTGGTGGCATTTTGCCCCTGCCCTAGGGATTTGTGGAACTTTGAACTTGAGGGAGATGATTTAGATATCTGGTGGAGGAAATTACTAAGCAACAAAGTATTCAAGAGGTGAATTGGCTGCTATTAAAAACATTTAGTTTTAAAAGGGTACTATGCAGCCATAAAAAAGGGTGAGTTTGTGTCCTTTGTAGGGACATGGATGCAGCTGGAATCCATCATTCTTAGCAAACTATCACAAGAACAGAAAACCAAACACCGCNTGCTATCTTTGTGGTAAAAATGAGTAACACATCAGTGAATGCAGACCTGCATCCACAATATTCTGTTGTTTATTTAAAAAAAAAAAAGACCACTGAAAGGAAATAAATGCAAAACAGTCTTTGCAAGAAGAAAAGGCCAAAGACAGGGACCATCCATTCCCATGGCTCGTAATTCTCCATCTCCAGGGTTCTCCGCCTTCTCCCTCTCTGTCCCGGCTCTGCACCGGGGACCATACACTCTGGGGACACTGAGGCCTTAGCTTTCCTGGTTTAGGCTGGAAAGCACCCTTGTCCCTGAGGAGAAACTCAGCTGAGGTAGGGCTGGACTTTTCCAAAAGAGATATTATTAAAACATATTCATGGAGATACACGGAAAAGAGCAAAACTCGGAAGAACTGGAAGTGGATGCCTCTTCCTAGCATCGGTTTTATCCTGAAGTGACTGGAGTCCAGCCCCAGCCCCGGCGGTGGTGGCCTGAGTGCGTCCCCCAGACCTTTGGCCGTGGGAGGTGTGAGTGACCAGGAGCCTCGGTGGTGGCTCCGAAGCCCCTGACGGTGACGGCTCCCAGGTGGTGTCTCTCAGCCATAACAGGACAAGGTGGAGACATAAGTCAGGTCCACGGTGGGAGATGCGTCTCCTCTGATGGAGACAGACACGAAGTCACCCCAGGCGCCTCGGAGCCTTCCCCGGAGCTGCGCTGTGCTGTCCGCCTCCAGCCACCGGCCGCCGGCCTTGCTGTCCCTCCGCGGGGCCGCCGTCCCTGGGCTCTCCCAGCTCCGGTGGCTGCTGCCCGACTTCTCTCCCAGTTGTTCCTCGTGATAAGCACCCTGCACGTGCGGACCCGTCCTGACGGCTGGTCGGTGGAGGACGAGGCTGGCGTGGCGTTGGGCAGGTGTGGGAACCAGCGCCGGGCTCCACTGATCAGCTTCTGGTCTGTGACTTGCTCAACTGCTCACTCTGCGAAGTGAACTAGGACTCACTGATGGCGCTGTGAGGACTGGGAAATCTTTAAGACCAGTAGAAACTTTTTTTTTTTTTTTTTTTTTTTTTTTTTTTGCCTCTTCTTGGCAGAATCCAGGAGCCCTGCCTTGACCCTTGAGGAAATTAAACATTTTTTAACATGTTCCCCCAAATTTCTCACTTGAGTTTCTGGCTTCTCTGGACTGAGCGTAAAGGTGCTTCCTTTCCCTCCTGATGCACCCTAAGTCCATGACAATTGATCTTCTCTGTGTTTCTCATATTCCTGGTTGGTTATCTGGGGCGTAGTCACTGTTTGGCTCATAAAGCCGGTCTACCCTTCAGTAATGTTCCCGTTCTTGATTCTTACGGTTTTGTATTAGTTTCTCGGACTGATTTTTCTATTATCCCCATGGCATGGCTTTTCAACCCTGGCACTCTTGACGTGTTAGGCACAATCGTTCTTTGCTGTGTGAATTTCCTGTGCACTGTATGATGTTCAGCAGCATCCCTGGCCCCCACTCACCGGATGCCAGTGGCACTTTTTGAGCTGTGACAGCCCAAGATGTCTCTAGACATAGCCAAATGCCCCCTGGGGAACAAAATCATTCCTGGTTGAGAACCACTGCTCTGTGATTTTAAATGGTCAGTGCAGTATCCTAGCAACCCCTCTAGCTGAAGACAGTTGTCTTCCTCCCAGCTGGTGAGAGATGGCCTTCTCTTCTTGTATCGTAGGACTGCACCTCTGACCTGCTCTGGTTCAAGTCTGTGAGAAGCTTCTGGTTCTCAGCTTCTGTGTTTCCCTGGAAATTCAGTTTATCCAGAACCTGTAAATCAAGTCATCAAATTTTTCATCTTTTCCAGATGCTCTCTAATGAATACTTTTAAGGGATAGCTAATAATATGAACATATTTGATAATAACACTATTAGGTATAATAGTAGGGTTGTTCTAGAGTGGTATATCTGGAATAAATTAGATATGAGAAGGCTTGCATCAGAGCTGCATTATTAAGTTAGCTGGACTGACTCTCAATGAGCGTGTGATTTTTACTAGGAAATGGTTCCTGTAACTTTCTTTAGGGCAGACTTCGGTATTTTAGTCTACTCTCTTGAGGGTACACAGGAGTGAGAGTGACAGCTCAGACAAATTTCCTATGGACAAATACATAAAGCTAAACTAAAAGGCAGTATTTAAAATCAGTGGGTTATAAATAACAGTGCAGACCGACGTACAGTTATGGCAATAGAGTTTTGAGATCAGTTTAGAGAACTGAGCCAATTTGAAAGGAAAGGAGTCTCCTACCCTAAAAAAGTGAGAATTGTCCTAAATATTTAATAAAGGACTCTTGACTTTAGTCTTTAGGTTACTTCTTAGTGAAAAGGAGGGGCTGTTGGCAGGACATTCAGAGTACCCTGTATCTCCCTGCAATAATTTCAGTAACAGGAGATGCCAAGCACTCCAGATGAGGAGGAAGGGAGCACACAAGGGACTCTGACATGGAGCTGGCAAACAGGAAATAAGAGTGTTTGATTTTTCCCTCACTCTTCAGTGCCTTTTGGGAGAGACTTACCAGCTAAGGAATCAAGCCCACATTCCAGAGGCCAGTGTCTCCAAAGCTCCAAAACTATAGGGAGCAGCCAACTCACCTCCCTTGCACACAGTCACTGCAGAAGGCATACGTGAAGGTTATTTGGCCAATATCCCCTGTATCGGTTCCTCATTGCATCAAAGTCTCTTATGATCCCTGTTGCAAACACTGACAATGCTGTAGCTCCAAAGTCTTGCAGATGCCAGGTGATGTGAACCACTACCACAGTTCTGGGGCGTCTTTGTTTTCATTTCTTGACCAGCCTTGAAGTGTCTCTTTGTCTTGCATAATTTGCTCTCCAATTCTCTGTGGCAGACTTCTCCACAGCCCTAGAGGGGCTTGGTGTGTAGGGACTGACCCTTTGGGATACTGAATCATGATTTTTTTCCTATACTCAACTGACCTTGCTGGCTCGATTTCTTTGCTGCTGTGTTCCTGACAACAACAATTTTAGATGCTAAACTCTTTTTTTTTTTTTTTTTTGAGACGGAGTCTTGCTCTGTTGCCCAGGCTGGAGTGCAGTGGCGCAATCTCGGCTCACTGCAAGCTCCGCCTCCCGGGTTCACGCCATTCTCCTGCCTCAGCCTCCCGAGTAGCTGGGACTACAGGCGCCCGCCGCTGCGCCCGGCTAATTTTTTCTATTTTTAGTAGAGACGGGGTTTCACCATGGTCTCGTTCTCCTGACCTTGTGATCCACCCGCCTCGGCCTCCCAAAGTGCTGGGATTACAGGCGTGAGCCACCGCGCCCGGCCTAGATGCTAACTAAATTTGGCATTTATAATGGTTCATGAAAAGATCTTAATTCATGAGCTGCATTACATAGATGCTAAACTCTTAATCTGTGTAATGCAGCTCATGAATTAAGATCTTTTCATGAACCATTATAAATGCCAAATTTAGTTTAGATAAAAGCTACTTCCTTGCAAAACTCCATAGGCAACAACTAATTCTACAAGGTTGTTATGCAACAGGTATCGGTTATGCACTCACTTTCTACCAGGCACTAGAGGCTCAGGATGGTGAGATGTCTAAGACAAGGCCACTCTCCTTGAGTGCTTCACTCAGGGAGACACAATCCTGTGAACACATTAACAAAACACAATGTACTGCTTCTGCAATCTTTTGCATAAACAATCCTATGGAAGCGCAAAGAAGGAAGAAACTAGCTCTGCCAGGTTTCTTCAGGGAGGCTTCCCAGATGAGATGACATTTGAGTTGGGTTTTTAAAGGATGACAATTGCATTAACCACATGCACTGATGTTTGGGGATTGGCTGGGAAACAGGAAACGGGGTAAAGCAGTGGAAGAAAGGAGTAATCCAAGCCAACTTCCAAATTGCAGTGTTGAGAAAAATGGCAGTGCTCTGTGATCTAAGCAGCAATGCTCTTGTCGTGCTGAAGATTTGGTTTGTGTCATTTAAATGTCAGAAAAATAACGAATGGGGCTGGTGAAACCTGAACTTGTAATAACCCCACACGTTTCTCAATGTCCATGTTGTAAATGGAGTCAAAGGTGTGAGAAACCGTTTTTTGTAATGTTTGGAGCTTCTCACATTATCAGAGGCATGGTGCATCTCTCCTCATATTCTTCTGTTGTATTTACTCTCAGAGAGAATTGCTACCTCTAGGTTTATAAATTCCAGACAGCAGGTCCAATAAGAAGAAATTCAGCTTTACGCCTTGAAAGATTTGTTTTAATTGTAGAGTGTGCTCATATTTCAGGATAAAGGTATATTTAGTTGCTCAGTGACTTCTTGAAAATGGGTTTATATGGTGTGATATTGTGATATAATAAGAAATATGTATTGGTCTCTTCCCTGGTTCCTGAGACAAAGCTGCTAACATCCTCGTAGATAGGGGTCCTAGGAGAATCTTCTGTTCTAATATTTAGTCTTTGGCTCTGGTTTCTGACATGGAACTCCTAAGACCTTCATAAGTTCCTGAGTGATAGGCTAGTCTGACACAGAGATCCTAAATACCTCAGAATATCCTGGGGGAGAAGAACACCTTTTTGCCCCAATAAGGCAACTCTTTGGTAGGCTCCTGGATGGACTCACGATGGGATCTGGTTGCCAGGGGAACCATCCATGTGATTGGAAGGTTGGGACTTCCAGTTGTTCCCCTGAGATTTGGGAAAAGGGGAGAGGGGCTGAAGGTTGAGCTAATCACCAGTGGCTAATAACGTAATTAGTCGTGCCTGTGTAATAAAGCTTCCACTAAAAAGCCAAAGGACAGAATTCAGAGAGCTTCTGGATTGTTGAAGACATGGGGGTGCCTGGAGGATGGTGCCGAGAGATGACATGGGAGACTGCACCTCTTCCCCATACCTTACTCCATTCATTCCTTCCCTCTGGCTGTTCATCTGTAGCCTTTGTGACATGGTTTATGACAAGCGGGTAAAATGTAAGCAGAGAGTTTCCCTGAGTTCTGTGAGCGGCTCTAGTAAATTAATCAAAGACTGTATGGTAGGTGTGGGAATCTAGAACGTTAATCAAACACAGGTAAGTAGGTTTGGGACAAATCCTGATTTGTCGCTGGTTGGTCAGAAGCTAACCTGGAGCTTTCTAATGGCCTCTGAAGCGGAGTAGCCTTATGGGACTGAGCCCTTAACCTGCAGGATCTGAGGCTCTTGGAACACCCAGCTGGCGTCCATCAGAGAATTGCTTAGTGTGTGAGGAACCCCCTAGTCCACAACATCTGGTGTCAAAAGTGTGTTGAGTGACTCTGTGAGAGTAGGAGAAACAGATTCTTTTGTTCCTATCTTTTCAGACATGGCCATTGCTCTTTAACTCATTCATTCAACGAATGAAGAGTAACTACTAGCATGGGTCAAGCACTGTTCTAGGACTTTGGATGCAACAGCAAGTAAAACAGACAAAGAGTTCTGCCCTTAGGAAGCTTACTTACTAGTGGGGAAAATCTTATGATACACAACACACATAGCATGTAGATAAATTTTATAGTATGTTAGAACAACTGAAGAAATATGGAAAAAAGGAAAACAAAAAGTACATCAGGCTATGGAGACTGGGATTATGGGGAAGAGAGTTGCAATTGTAAACAGGCTAGTCTGGCCAGGCCTCACAGAAGGAGGCCACACTTGGGCAGAGATGTGAAAGGGGTAAAGGAGTTTGGAAAGGGCATTCCGGGCAGAAGGACTGGCTGGTGCAGGACCTCAGGGCATGAGTGAATCTGCCTGGCTTATTCAAGCAACAGTCAAGAGGCAAGTGAGGCTCAAGCAGAGTAAGCAAGTGGGAAGAGAGTAGTAGGAGATGTGGGAGGGGAGGTTTTTAAAGGATGAGGGACCTTATTGGGGCACCCAGTTAGCCACGCAGTCCTCTGTAAGAAGTTCGGCTTTTATTCTGAGTCAGATGAGGAGCTCATTCAGATTTTTAGCAGAGGAGTAGCAGGACTCGCTTTGTTTAAAAGAACATTCTGGTTGCTAAAACTTAGAGGCAGAGACCAGTTAGGAAGATACTGCCATAGTCCAAGCAGATGAAGGAAGCTTGGAACAGGGAGACTGCAGAGGAGACGATAACGGAAGATTACGGCTGTAGTTGAAGGCAGGGTCACCAGGAAGCTTGGAACAGGGAGACTGCAGAGGAAAGGATAACGGAAGATTACGGCTGTAGCTGAAGGCAGGGTCACCAGGATGGCAGAATCAGGTGAGAGAGAATGGATTCAAGGAGGACTCCAAATTGTTTGATCTGTACAATTGGAAGGATAAAGTTGACACCAACTGCAATGAGATCTATTGGTGGAACAGGGCTTTAGGGAGGGACCAGGAGTTTCCTTTGGATGTGCTGAACTTGAGGTGGCTATGGGGCATGTTGAATAGGCAGTTGGATTTGTAATGAGACTGGAGTGTGTGTGTGTGTGTGTATGTGTGTGTGTGTGTGTGTCTGTGTGTCAGTGGCTGGCATATCAATGACACGTAAAGCCACAAGGCTGCATGAGATCACAGGAAGAGGAATGCAGAAAGGGAAGAGAAGAGAGTCCAACATGCAGCTCTGGGGAACTTCAACTTTGAAAGAGGGGAGGGAGATGATTACATAGAAGCATGACGAGTTCATCTATGGTAACCTGTGGGTCAGGTGGTAAATGGGTCAAAGTAACTACCTTGCTTGGCTTGCAGGCTTTACGTTGGCACAAAGGTCTTGACCACATGCCATCCCAAATCACTGCAGGACACAGTTAAAGGAACAAAGGCAGTGCTATTAAAGTACAGACTCCATTTATAGCAGTCCCTTAAGTATTTAGTGCTGGGGCATGAAGAAAAGCCCAAGAGAGGGGGAAGCTAATTCTATGCCCACAAACGATTTGCATCATAAGGAACCTTAATACTATTTAAGCCAAACAGCCTGAATCACAAACGAGAAGGCTTGTGGTGTGGAAGTAAACTGATCTAATCAGGCTCACACAGCAACTTGTGGCAGAATCAGGTACAGAAATGAGCTCTAATTACTTCCAGGCAGTGCACTTTCCTCTATACCCTCTTCCATCTTGCAGGAAGTTTACTCTATAGCATACAAAGGAAATGATATTCTGAAAATCTGGTAGCATCTCTCCTCAGCCTGTGATGGCAAGACTTGAACCACAGACACAATCAAGGGGTCTCCTGGTGGTCCAGGGACAGCCTGGGCACCGCTCCTTGGCTGCTCAAACTTCTGTGTCAGGAAGTGCACTCCCTACCCAGGGCCAGCTCGGAACAGGCTGGGTGACTGCAGAGACGCAGGCTGCAGTGTTAGGAGCAGTGTTAGGAGCTTGGTAAGCAAGCCTGTAGCAGAACTCTCCGCTTAAGAACCACCAAGGTTAGGGTAATGTGCCTGGTGAAGGGAATGGATGTGGGCATGAGGTAGGACCCCCACAGGCTTTAAGAAGAGACACCCAAGAGGTGGTGCCTCACAAAGGAAGGGTAATCAATGAGTACTTGTGGAGTAAATGGAGCCTTACATAGAAAAGGTAGTGAGTACTCATGGAGTGCATGAGTGATCCACCTAAGAGAAACAGCTACATAAGCAGGTTAGCTAGACAGGAGAGAAGCCAATGCCTTCTAACAACCCATATGACTTTGGGCAGCTTGGTTAACCTCTCTGGAACTTAGTGTTTCTGCCCAGAAATGAGATTGGAGCTCCCGACTTAGAGCTGTGGGAGAAGGTTGATTGAGAGTCGTCATAGGAAGCGTGAGAGGATTTTCAAGACAATCTCAGAGTAAGTATGGAACAGCATTGCCACCATCGCCAAGTTGCAGAAGGGCTGAGCTTACTAGCAAAGACATGAAATAAACCCAAATGCCCATCAATGTTAAAGTGGATAAAGAAAATGTGATACATAGACCCCATGGAAAACTATGCAGCCATGAAACTGAATGAGATAATGTCCTTTGCAGGGATATGGAAGAAACTGGAAACCATTATCCTCAGCAAACTAACACCAGAACAGAAAACCAAACACCACATGTTCTCACTTACAAGTGGAAGCTGAACAATGAGAACATACGGACACAGGGAGGGGAACATCATAGAATGGGGCCTGTCAGTGGGGTGGGGTGGGGGTTGAGGGAGAACATCAGGATAAATAGCTAATGCATCCAGGCCTTGATACCTAGGTGATGGATTGACAGGTGCAGCAAACCACCATGACACACGTTTACCAATGTAACAAACCTGCACGTCCTGCACGTGTATCCCAGAACATAAAATTTAAAAATATTGTTATGGAGATCAATACAGTGCTTCAGCACTGTGCCTGACACATAGGCACTCAGTAAATGGTAGTCATTTAAAAATTTTAAAAAAGAAAATAAAAACAAACGTGTGTGTGTGTGTGTGTGTGTGTGTGTGTATCGAAAAAGAGACAGGGCTGAGCGAAAGTCAGGAGTGGCACAGTGGGAAGCACAGCCCCTGTTGCTCTGTCCCGTCCTCTTGACTGGAAGGTGCTGGGGTAAGCAGAGCAAGAGGTGAGGCACAGCAAGTGTTCATTCTTGATTCTTGAAGTCGTTTTCAGCGCTTTCCTTGCTGTTGCGCGCCCAGCTGCATCCGGTGTGGAGGGACAAGGCGGCTGACACAGGCAGATGCGATCTGTAGTGTAAAGTCACGGGGGAGAGGACGTTTGACAGATCCCTTCACAATTCCTTCCATTCTTCCCACTCCTCCAAGTGATCGGGAGGCTCAGGCCAGTTCCTTATGAGGCCAGAGGGAGCATCGCCTTCAGCAACCCAGATGATTCCTGTGGGCTGGACTTGCGGTGTGCAGGCAGGTCAGCCGGGGCCATGACTGCTGAGCTTGCAAGGGGTTCCCCTCCAAGGGCATGAAGCCTTTACTAAAACTGCCTAACTTGCTCCATTTGGGAAACTGAGGGCAGAAACCACCCGGGATTGTTACATAGAAAGTGCAAATAAAGGCTCAGAGAAAGAAGATATTGATATCCAATGGCTCTTGTCCTTATTCTTTTTGCTCAAAGTGTGGTTCCTAGACCAGCAGTATGGAAATGAAGAATCCCGGGCTGCAACCAGGCCTATAACCTCCCTCTGATTGGTACCCAAACCCAGCCCAAGCACATTTTCTTCCAAGTAGCCTTTCCTGGCCACTGCACACAATAAAAGCTCTTCCTCTGCTACCTCCCAGAGCAATGGCTCTCAACGTTGGCTGCACTTCAGAACAACCTGGGGGAGCTTACAACAACCACAACACCCAGGCCCTGCTCCCCTGAATTCGGAAGTAATTGATCAGGGTAGGAAATCAGATATTAATATTTTTGAAAAGCTTCCCTGGTAATCCTAATATCTAGTGTTGGGAAAAACCGTCTTAGAGCATGCATTATTGGCTCTGAATCATTTGAGATTTTTTTTTTTTTTTTTTGGAGACATTGTTTCACTCTGTCACCCAGGCTGGAGTGCAGTGGTGTGATCTCAGCTCACTGCAACCTCCGCTTTCCAGGTTAAAGTGATTCTCCTGCCTCAGCTTCGCAAGTAGCTGGGATTACAGGGGCCCATCACCACGCCTGGCTAACTTTTGTATGTTTTTAGTAGAGATGGGGTTTCACCATGTTGGCCAGGCTGGTCTTGAACTCCTGATCTCAAGTGGTCCGCCCGCCTTGGCCTCCCAAAGTGCTGGCATTACAAGTGTGAGCCACCGTGCCCAGCCTGAGATTTTAAGGATTTATTCTCTCAGTGGTCACTTCTACAACTGGCTTAACATTATTGTCACCATAATCAGAAAGTTAACTTGAGGACAGGAATTATCTCTAGTTCCCAGAGTCAGTGCTTATGACCAGGTGAGCGAAGCCCTAGGAATCAGCTCCCCTGAACTCTGTTCTTGTAAGCATCACTGGCTGTGTGGCCACTGGACTTCCTCAGCCCCGATTTCCTCTCTGTGAAAGAAGACGGTGGTAGATGACGCCCTGAGTGCTGCCTGCGCTGATATTTTATAATTCTAATGAGCACTTGGAAAATGCGGATTGATCGCAGCCAGCCCACTGCCTGGAGCCTGCGGCTGCACCCATTTCAGCATGGTGTCCCATCCTCCTGCTCTGCAGAGGGAAGTGCTGAGCCGGAGTTCTCCCCTCTGAAGCTGCGTCTTCTCAGTCTGGTGTCAGGCTTGCCTGGGGCCCTCTTCACGAAGCCTTAGCCCAGTCCACGGGGTTTCTTGGTCCTCAGGCCCTCAGGCTGGGCCAGCGGGCAGTGGGTAATGGTCTTTCCTGTTTTGATCCTCACTTATGGAGCAAGGGGGAAATAGGCACACTTTAAAATCAGCAGTCACAGGATGAAAATGGGAAGTGGGGGAAAGATCCACATACAGGGATAAAAAACATATCAGAGCAGTCAGATGCCTGTTGGGTCTGGAAGAAAGAACGTGGACAAGTGGGGGCACTATGGGAACCACAGATTCCAATGGGAAAATGTGGTCTAGTGCAGAGGCAGGCAGCCATCCCGAACTTGCACAGAGCCAGCTCTGGAGGCGTGTACCAAGTGCGTTCTCCTGCCTTCTGCCCCAGGACAGCACGTGGATAGTGACGTTTGCTGATTAAACAGTAACCATTCTGTTCGTGGTACCAGGGTAACATTTTTCTGGTCATGTGGCTGGGACAATGCCATGCACTGTTTCCTGCAGCCACTGCTTCCACTGATTTTATCAGGGATAACTAGAGCCACCTCATTTTTCCTTCTGCCTGGTAGTGTTCCCACACTGTCCTCCCAGGATCCTTGTCTCAGGCTCATTTGAAATAATAATAAAATAGTGTTGCTAATCCATTCACAGATTTCCTGAGAGATCACAATGCCAGAGCAGGTAGAAGAACAAGGCAAAGATGGAGAGACCATCTCCTGCCACAGATTGTGCTGGAACCTTTTGGGGATTAGTGAGCTCATGTCAGCAAAGCCCTCTGAGGCCCCGCACTCATTACCACTGAGCATTCTGGAGGTGCTTTTTATGTGCCAAGCCATTTGCAGGCACTTGGGAATTAACCCTCAGGGCTCCGGGGAGTTCTTTGTTCTACTCTTTAAAACTCAGAAAAAGTAATTCAAGAATTTCTACTGAATGTAGGGTTAAGGCCTGTGGCTTTCCGTTCCTCTTTACTGTGGGACCTGGGACAAGACACTTTCTTTCCAGGGGCCTCCATTCTTTTAAACATTGGGAAGGAATGAAAATATCTACCTTTGTCACACCACAGAATGTGTGGGTCCCGGGTGCTATTGATGGAGAGGCACATTTAGAAAATAGGAAGAAATACCGGCCGGGCGCGGTGGCTCAAGCCTGTAATCCCAGCACTTTGGGAGGCCGAGACGGGCGGATCACGAGGTCAGGAGATCGAGACCATCCTGGCTAACACGATGAAACCCCGTCTCTACCAAAAAAAGATACAAAAAACTAGCCGGGCGTGGTGGCGGGC
>NC_037689.1:193840-204670 GCF_003255815.1 Theropithecus gelada
GATCTTTCCTGCTTTCTCTTGTGGGCATTTAGTGCTATAAATTTCCCTCTACACACTGCTTTAAATGTGTCCCAGAGATTCTGGTATGTTGTATCTTTGTTCTCATTGGTTTCAAAGAACATCTTGATTTCTGCCTTCATTTCGTGATGTACCCAGTAGTCATTCAGGAGCAGGTTGTTCAGTTTCCATGTAGTTGAGTGGTTTTGATTGAGTTTCTTAGTCCTGAGTTCTAGTTTGATTGCACTGTCGTCTGAGAGACAGTTTGTTATAATTTCTGTTCTTGTACATTTGCTGAGGAGTGCTTTACTTCCAATTACGTGGTCAATTTTGGAGTAAGTACGATGTGGTGCTGAGAAGAATGTATATTCTGTTGATTTGGGGTGGAGAGTTCTATAGATGTCTATTAGGTCTGCTTGCTGCAGAGATGAGTTCAATTCCTGGATATCCTTGTTAACTTTCTGTCTCGTTGATCTGTCTCATGTTGACAGTGCAGTGTTGAAGTCTCCCATTATTATTGTATGGGAGTCTAAGTCTCTTTGTAAGTCTCTAAGGACTTGCTTTATGAATCTGGGTGCTCCTGTATTGGGTGCATATATATTTAGGATAGTTAGCTCTTCCTGTTGAATTGATCCCTTTACCATTATGTAATGGCCTTCTTTGTCTCTTTTGATCTTTGATGGTTTAAAGTCTGTTTTATCAGAGACTAGGATTGCAACCCCTGCTTTTTTTTGTTCTCCATTTGCTTGGTAAATCTTCCTCCATCCCTTTATTTTGAGCCTATGTATGTCTCTGCGTGTGAGATGGGTCTCCTGAATACAGCAGACTGATGGCTCTTGACTCTTTATCCAGTTTGCCGGTCTGTGTCTTTTAATTGGAGCATTTAGTCCATTTACATTTAAGGTTAATATTGTTATGTGTGAACTTGATCCTGCCATTATGATATTAACTGGTTATTTTGCTCGTTAGTTGATGCAGTTTCTTCCTAGCCTCGATCGTCTTTACATTTTGGTATGTTTTTGAGATGGCTGGTACCGGTTGTTCCTTTCCATGTTTAGTGCTTCCTTCAGGGTCTCTTGTAAGGCAGGCCTAGTGGTGACAAAATCTCTAAGCATTTGCTTATCTGTAAAGGATTTTATTTCTCCTTCACTTATGAAACTTAGTTTGACTGGATATGAAATTCTGGGTTTAAAATTCTTTTCTTTAAGAATGTTGAATATTGGCCCCCACTCTCTTCTGGCTTGGAGAGTTTCTGCCGAGCGATCTGCTGTGAGTCTGATGGGCTTCCCTTTGTGGGTAACCCGACCTTTCTCTCTGGCTGCCCTTAAGATTTTTTCCTTCATTTCAACTTTGGTGAATCTGGCAATTATGTGTCTTGGAGTTGCTCTTCTCGAGGAGTATCTTTGTGGCGTTCTCTGTATTTCCTGGATTTGAATGTTGGCCTGCCCTACTAGGTTGGGGAAGTTTTCCTGGATGATATCCTGAAGTGTGTTTTCCAACTTGGTTCCATTTTCCCCCTCACTTTCAGACACCCCAATCAGACGGAGATTTGGTCTTTTTACATAATCCCATACTTCTTGCAGGCTTTGTTCATTTCTTTTTCTTCTTTTTTCTTTTGGTTTCTCTTCTTGCTTCATTTCATTCATTTGATCCTCAATCGCTGATACTCTTTCTTCCAGTTGATCGAGTCAGTTACTGAAGCTTGTGCATTTGTCACGTATTTCTCGTGTCATCGTTTTCATCTCTTTCATTTCGTTTATGACCTTCTCTGCATTAATTACTCTAGCCATCAATTCTTCCACTTTTTTTTCAAGATTTTTAGTTTCTTTGCACTGGGTACGTAATTCCTCCTTTAGCTCTGAGAAGTTTGATGGACTGAAGCCTTCTTCTCTCATCTCGTCAAAGTCATTCTCCGTCCAGCTTTGATCCGTTGCTGGGGATGAGCTGCGCTCCTTTGCCGGGGGAGATGCGCTCTTATTTTTTGAATTTCCAGCTTTTCTGCCCTGCTTTTTCCCCATCTTTGTGGTTTTATCTGCCTCTGGTCTTTGATGATGGTGATGTACTGATGGGGTTTTGGTGTAGGTGTCCTTCCTGTTTGAGAGTTTTCCTTCTCACAGTCAGGACCCTCAGCTGTAGGCCTGTTGGAGATTGCTTGAGGTCCACTCCAGACCCTGTTTGCCTGGGTATCAGCAGCAGAGGCTGCAGAAGATAGAATATTTCTGAACAGCGAGTGTACCTGTCTGATTCTTGCTTTGGAAGCTTCCTCTCAGGGGTGTACTCCACCCTGTGAGGTGTGGGGTGTCAGACTGCCCCTAGTGGGGGATGTCTCCCAGTTAGGCTACTCAGGGGTCAGGGACCCCCTTGAGCAGGGAGTCTGTCCTTTCTCAGATCTCAACCTCCGTGTTGGGAGATCCACTGCTCTCTTCAAAGCTGTCAGACAGAGTCGTTTGCGTCTGCAGAGGTGTCTGCTGCTTTGTTATTGTTTACTGTGCCTTGCCCCCAGAGGTGGAGTCTACAGAGACAGGCAGGTTTCCTTGAGCTGCTGTGAACTCCACCCAGTTTGAGCTTCCCAGCAGCTTTGTTTACCTACTTAAGCCTCAGCAATGGCGGGCGCCCCTCCCCCAGCCTCGCTGCTGCCTTGTGGGTAGATCACAGACTGCTGTGATAGCAATGAGGGAGGCTCCGTGGGTGTGGGACCCTCCCGGCCAGGTGTGGGATATGATCTCCTGGTGTGCCTGTTTGCTCAAAGCGCAGTATTGGGGTGGGAGTTACCCGATTCTCCAGGTGTTGTGTGTCTCAGTTCCCCTGGCTAGGAAAAGGGATTCCCTTCCCCCTTGCGCTTCCCAGGTGAGGCGATGCCTCGCCCTGCTTCAGCTCTCGCTGGTGGGGCTGCAGCAGCTGACCAGTACCAATCGTCCGGCACTCCCCAGTGAGATGAACCCAGTACCTCAATTGAAAATGCCGAAATCACCGGTCTTCTGTGTCGCTGGCGCTGGGAGTTGGAGACTGGAGCTGCTCCTATTCGGCCATCTTGCTCCGCCCCCTGTTATGTTGAGTTTTTATTGTCATTTGTCTCAAAGTATTTGTGTTTCCCTTGTGATTTCCTCATTGAACCATTGATTATTTGTGGATGTGTTAACTTCTACATATTTGTGAATTTCAGAAATGTTCTTCCATTATTGATATCTAATTTCACTCCATTGTGGTTGGTGGTATTTCAATTTTTTAAATTCATTCAGATTTATTTTGTGGCCTAACATATGGCCTATCCAGAAGAATGCTACATGTGAAGTTGAGGAAAACATGTATTTCAGTATTGTTGAGGAGAATGTCCTGTATTGTCCTGTATGTGTCTGTTAGGTCTAGTTGGCTTACAGTGTTGTCCGAGTCCTCTATTTTTTTAATCTTTTGTCTAGTTATTCTGTTCATTATTGAAATTGGGATATTAAAGTCTTCAAATATTATTATAGAAGTGTCTTTTTCACCCTCCAGTTCAATCAGCTTGTTTTATATATTTTATTTTCGTGCTTGATTTTTTGTGTGCATATGTTTATAATTATTGTATGTCCTTGGTGGATTGATCTATCTATCTATCTGTCTATCTATCTATCTATCTATCTATCATGTATCTATCATCTATCATCTATGCACCTATTTTTTTTATCTCTTTTAACAGTTTTTGATCTGAGTCTACTTTTCAGATGTTAGTAAAGCTATCCCAACTCTCACTTTGTTACTATTTATATGAAATATCATTTTGATTTTTTTCACTTTTAATGTATTTGTGCCTTTTAATCTAAAGTGAGTCTCTTAATTTATCACCATAAAAATGGTAACTATAGGAGGTGTTGGACATGCTTATTAGTTTGATATTGGTAATCATTTCACAATGTATACGTATATTAAAACATCACATCATACACCTCTTTGTCCACCTCTTTGAGACCCTGTACATCTCTTTGAGACTCTGCTTTTCATTTTTCTGAGTGTATATCCAAAAGTGGAATTGCTGAATCATATGGTAAAATTTTAAAATATTTTTAAAAAATCACCATACTGTTTCTCATACTGGTTACACCATGTTACATTTCAGTCTACAGTGCACAAGGGTTCCAATTTGTTCACATCCTCACCACCACTTGTTTTCTGCTTTGTTTTCAAGAGAGTGGCTGTATTATTCAGATAGATAGATACATACATACATGCATACATACATACATACATACCTAGAGAGATGATTGGTTCTGTTTCTCTGGAGAACCCTGAATTTTATATACAATTAAAATTCTATTAATTTTGTATATTATATAATCATATATTATATAATTTGTATAGTATTTGTATATAATTATATACGTTCGTATATATAAGTTTGTATATAATTATATAAACTTATATAATTATATAATATATAATATATAAAATTATATATATTATGTATATTATATAATATATTACATAATTATATAAACATATATATAATTATATAATATATAAAATGATATATTATATATGAGTTATTTATTTGTTTATTTATATATGATTTATTATAAGATCATAAGGAATTAGCTCATGCAATTATGGATGGCCAGTCCCAAGATCTACAGGCTGCATCAGCAATCTGCAGACTCAGAAGAGCCAATAGTTTAGTTCCAGTCTAAAGGCTGGCAGACTCTAGACCCAGCAATATCCAGTGTTTTACTTCAATTCTGAAGAAGGAATAAAATAATTGTCTCAGTTAGAAGTCCATCAGGCAGAAAGAATTCACTCTTACTCAGCGCAGAGTCTGCCTTTTTGTTCTATTCAGGTCTTCAATTAAGTGTATGAGGTTCCTCACATTACTGAGGACAATCTTCTTTACTCAGTCTACTGGTTGAAATGCTACCTTCATCTAAAAACACCTTCACAGAAACACAGAATACTGTTTGACCAAATATCTGGTTTCCCTGTTGCCCAGTTACCAAATATGGTTAACTAGCATAGTAGCCATCCTAATGGGTGTCATGTGGTATCCATTTACTTTTAAAGTGATTACTCATAAGGAAGGAATTCTGCCTATTTCTTATTAGTTTTCTATATGTTTTATATCTTTCTTTCTCCTCATTTCCTCCATTACTACCTCCTTTTGTATTTCATTGTAGAGTCCCATTTGATTCCTTTCTCATTTACTTTAGTGCATATTTTAGTTATTTTCTTAACAATTGCCTTGGGGGTTACAATTATTTTTGTACTATATAATATATGTGTAATATATAATATAACAAATAAATATACAATTAGATTTATAACAATATATTTTGAATTAATATCACCTTTGCTTTAATTGCATACAAAAACTCTGCTCCTATAGAGCTCCATTCCTCTTCTTGCAATGTTGTCATAAAAAGTTTTTACCCTTTTTACATTGGTTGTCCATTAACATACATTGATAATTATTATTTTATGCATTTATCTTTAAAACCATTATGTGCCTGAAATCCCAGCACTTAGGGAGGCTGAAGCAGGGGATCGCTTGAGTTCAGGAGTTTGAGAAAAGCCTGAGGAACACAGTAACACCCCATCTCTACAATTTTTTAAAAATAGCTGGGCATGATGATGTATGCCCATAGCCCCAGCTACTTGGGAAACTGAGGTAGGAGCATCTCTTGAAGGGTGACAGAGTAAGACCCTGTCTCAAAAAAATGTCATATGTGAGAAAAAGCAGCATTACAAACCAATAATGCAATAATACTATATATTACAATAGTACTTTTATGTTTACCTATGTAGCTATAATAATTTTACTCAATTTCTTGTATGTTTTCAAGTTATTATCCAGTATCCTCTCATTTCAGCCACAGAGACTCTCTTCAGCATTTCTTTTAGGGTAAGTGTACTAGTGACAGATTCCATCAGCTTTTGTTTATCTGGGATGTTTTAATTTCTTCTTCATTTTTTGAAGGAAAGTTTTGCTGTAAATGAAATTCTTGGTTCACATGTTTTTGTTTTTCCTTCAGCACTATAATTATGCTATCCCATTTCCTTCTGTCTTCCATGATTTCTCATAATATTGGTGGTTAATCTTATTGAGGATCCCTTTTATGTGATAAGTTCTTCTCTGTTGCTGCTTTTAAGATTCTGTGTGTCAGCCAGGCATGGGAGCTCATGCCTGTAATCCCAGCTCTTTGGGAGGCTGAGGTAGATGAATCATTTGAGCCCAGGAGTTTGAGACCAGCCTGAGCAACATAGGGAGACCCTGTCTCTACAAAAAAAAAAAAAAATTACCTGGGCATGATTGTGCATGCCTGTAGTCCCAGCTACTTGGGAGGATGAAGTAGGGGGATAATCTGAGCCTAGAAAAGTGGAGGCTGCAGTTTGCCATGATTGCAGCTATTGCACTCCAGCCTGTGCAAGAGAGTAATACTCTGTCTCAAAAAGAAAAATAAATTCAATGTGTCTTGGTGTATGTATATTAGTTTGCTGCAAAAGTAATTGTGGTTTTAGATCATGAGCTTTAAATTACCATAACCAGGCTCAAACGCATCTCTACTAATGAAAATAGGAACCATTACAATCAACACATTTTTGCCAATGAGAAATAAGTTTGTTTATTCCTGTAAAAATCCATGCTTCAGGATCTGATCAACTCTTGGAAAGCATTTTCTGCATCCTACTGGTTTTGAATGTATTTTTCTCTGCCAAATGCTGTCGAGATGCTTGAAGAAGTGGCAGCCAGTTGGCAAGAGGTCAGGTGAATATGGTGGATGAGGCAGAACTTTGTAAACTAATTGGTTCGATTTTTGAAAGGTTGGTTGTGTGACATGGGTTTTGTTGTGGAGAAATATTGGGTCCTTTCTGTTGACCAACGCCAGCTGCAGGTGTTGCAGTTTTTGGTGCATCTCATTGAATTGCTGAACATACTTCTCATATGTAATAGTTTTGCCAGAATTCAAGAAGCTATAGTAAATCAGACAGGCAGCAGACCACCAAAGAGTGATCATGACTTTTTTTGTACAAGTTTGGCTTTGGGAATTGGTTTGGAGCTTCTTCTCAGCCCAACCACTGAGCTGGTCATCACCAGTTGTTGTATAAAATACACTTTATGTCACACACCACAATCTGATTGATAAATGGTTCACTGTTGTTGCATAGAATAAGAGAAGATGACACTTCCAAAGAACTTTTTTTTTTTTTTGTGGATTTTCGTTCAGTTCATAAAGCACCCATTTACTGAGGATTTTCACTATTCCTGTTTTCCTCAAATGCCAAACTGCTGTAGAATGGCCAACGTTGAGTTCTTCATCAACTTGTCATGTAGTTGTAAGAGGATCAGCTTCAACAAGTGCTCTCAGTTGGTCATTGTCAACTTCCAATCGACAGCCACTGAGCTCCTCAACTTCAAGGTTTTTGTCTCCTTGTAAAACTTCTTGCGCCACCACTGTAACGTACATTTGTTAGAAGTTTCTGTGCCAAATCCATTGCTGATGTTGCAAGTTGTCTCCGCTGCTTTATGACCCAATTTTGAATCCAAATAATTGAATTACTCAAATTTGCTTCGTGTCTAACATCTTTTAAGTTGTCTAAAACAACCATAAAATAAACAGCAAGTAATAAATTATTAGCAAAAAAATAAAGTGAGAAAAGCCCATTAAAATGATGTATAACATAACTGCATTTATTTAAGAATGTGTTCAAATATCAAACGGGAAATTCCAACAATGCAAAAACTGCAATTATGTTTTACACCAACCTAATTTTCTTTTTAATGTATCCTTCTTGAGATTCGTTGACTTTCTTGGAATGGTAGATTCATCACCTTTTTTTAAATTTGGGAAGGCTTTGGTCATTATTTCTTTTCTTTTCTTTTTTTTAATTATACTTTAAGTTCTAGAGTACATGTGCACAACGTGCAGGTTTGTTACATATGTATACATGTGCCATGTTGGTGTGGTGCACCCATTAACTCCTCATTTACATTAGGTATATCTCCTAATGCTATCCCTCCCCCCTGCCCCCTCCCCATAATAGGACCCGGTGTGTGATGATCCTCTTCCTGTGTCCAACTCATCTCATTGTTCAATTCGCACCTATAAGTGAGAACATGCGGTATTTGGTTTTCTGTTCTTGTGATACTTTGCTGAGAATGATGGTTTCCAGCTGCATCCATGTCCCTACAAAGGACACGAATTCATCCCTTTTTATGGCTGCATAGTATTCCATGGTGTATATGTGCCACATTTTCTTAATCCAATCTGTCACTGATGGACATTTGGGTTGATTCCAAGTCTTTGCTACTGTGAATAGTGCCACAATAAACACGTGTGCATGTGTCTTTATAGCAACATGATTTATAATCCTTTGGGTGTATACCCAGTAATGGGATGGCTGGGTCAAACGTTTTTTCTAGTTCTAGAACCTTGAGGAATCGCCACACTGTTTTCCATAATGGTTGAACTCGTTTACAGCCTCACCAACAGTGTAAAAGTGTTCCTATTTCTCCACATCCTCTCCAGCACCTGTTGTTTCCTGATTTCTTAATCATTGCCATTCTAACTGATGTGAGATGGTATCTCATTGTGGTTTTGATTTGCATTTCTCTAATGACAAGTGATGATGAGCATTTTTTCATGTGTCTGTTGGCTGTATGAATGTCTTCTTTTGAGAAATGTCTGTTCATATCCTTTGCCCACTTTTTGATGGGGTTGTTTGTTTTTTTTCTTGTAAATATTTGATTGAGTTCCTTACAGGTTCTGGATATTAGCCCTTTGTCAGATGAGTAGATTGCAAACATTTTCTCTCATTCTGTAGGTTGCCTGTTCACTCTGATGGTAGTTTCTTTTGCTGTGCAAAAGCTCTTTAGTTTAATTAGATCCCATTTGTCAATTTTGGCTTCTGTTGCCATTGCTTATGGTGTTTTAGAAATGAAGTCCTTGCCCATGCCTATGGCCTGAATGGTATTACCTAGGTTTTCTTCTAGGATTTTTATGGTTTTAGGTCTAACATTTAAGTCTCTAATCCATCCTGAACTAATTTTCATAGAAGGCGTTAGGAAAGGATCCAGTTTCAGCTTTCTACTTATGGCTAGCCAATTTTCCCAGCACCATTTATTAAATGGGGAATCCTTTCCCCATTTCTTGTTTTTCTCAGGTTTGTCAAAGATCAGATGGCTGTAGATGTGTGGTATTATTTCTGAGGGCTCTGTTCTGTTCCATTGGTCTATATCTCTGTTTTGGTACCAGTACCATGCTGTTTTCGTTACTGTAGCCTTGTAGCATAAAGTCAGGTAGTGTGACACCTCCAGCTTTGTTGTTTTGGCTTAGGATTGTCTTGGCAATGCGGGGATTCAGTGAAGAAAGTCCTTGGTAGCTTGACGGGGATGGCATTGAATCTATAAATTACCTTGGGCAGTATGGACATTTTCACGATATTGATTCTTCCTATCCATGAGCACGGTATGTTCTTCCATTTTTTTGTGTCCTCTTTTATTTCACTGAGCAGTAGCTTGTAGTTCTCCTTGAAGAGGTCCTTTATATCCTTTGTAAGCTGGATTCCTAGGTATTTTATTCTCTTTGAAGCGATTGTGAATGGGAGTTCTTTCATGATTTGGCTCTCTGTTTTTGTTACTGGTGTATAAGAATGCTTGTGATTTTTGGCCATTGATTTTGTATCCTGAGACGTTGCTGAAGTTTCTTATCAGCTTAAGGAGATTTTGGGCTGAGACAATGGGGTTTTCTAAATATACAATCATGTCATCTGCAAAGAGGGACATATTGACTTCTTCTTTTCCTAACTGAATACTCTTGATTTCTTTCTCTTGCCTGATTGCCCTAGCCAGAACTTCCAACACTATGTTGAATAGGAGTGGTGAGAGAGGGCATCCCTGTCTTGTGCCAGTTTTCAAAGGAAATGCTTCCAGTTTTTGCCCATTCAGTATGATACTGGCTGTGGGTTTGTCATAAATAGCTCTTATTATTTTGAGATATGTTCCATCAATACCCAGTTTACTGAGAGTTTTTATCATGAAGGGCTGTTGAATTTTGTCAAAAGCCTTTTCTGCATCTATTGAGATAATCATGTGGTTTTTGTCTTTGGTTCTGTTTTGCCTTTTGGTTCAGGATTTTTGCATCAATGTTCATCAGGGATATTGGTCTAAAATTCTCTTTTTGTGTTCTGTCACTGCCAGGCTTTGGTATCAAGATGATATTGGCCTCATAAAATGAGTTAGGGAGGATTCCCTCCTTTTCTATTGATTGGAATAGTTTCAGAAGGAATGGTACCAGCTCCTCCTTGTACCTCTGGTAGAATTCAGCTGTGAATCCATCTGGTCCTAGACTTTTTTTGGTTGGTAGACTATTAATTATTGCTTCAATTTCAGAGCCTGCTATTGGTCTATTCAGGGATTCAACTTCTTCCTGGTTTAGTCTTGGGAGAGTGTAAGTGTCCAGGAAATTATCCATTTCTTCTAGATTTTCTAGTTTATTTCCATAGAGGTGTTTATAGTATTCTCTGATGATAGTTTGTATTTCTGTGGGGTCAGTGGTGATATCCCCTTTATCACTTTTTATTGCGTCTATTTGATTCTTCTCTCTTTTCTTCTTTATTAGTCTTGCTAGTGGTCTGTCAATTTTGTTGATCTTTTCAAAAAACCAACTCCTGGATTCATTGATTTTTTGGAGGGTTTTTTTGTGTCTCTATCTCCTTCAGTTCTGCTCTGATCTTAGTTATTTCTTGCCTTCTGCTAGCTTTCGAATGTGTTTGCTCTTGCTTCTCTAGCTCTTTTAATTGCGATGTTAGAGTGTCAATTTTAGATCTTTCCTGCTTTCTCTTGTGGGCATTTAGTGCTATAAATTTCCC
>NC_037689.1:205169-217721 GCF_003255815.1 Theropithecus gelada
TTCACAATAGCAAAGACTTGGAATCAACCCAAATGTCCATCAGTGACACATTGGATTAAGAAAATGTGGCACATATACACCATGGAATACTATGCAGCCATAAAAAAGGATGAGTTTGTGTCCTTTGTAGGGACATGGAGGCAGCTGGAATCCATCATTCTTAGCAAACTATCACAAGAACAGAAAACCAAACACCGCATGTTCTCACTCATAGGTGGGAACTGAACAATGAGATCACTTGGACTCAGGAAGGGGAACATCACACACCGGGGCCTATCATGGGGAGGGGGGAGGGGGGAGGGATTGCATTGGGAGTTATACCTGATGTAAATGATGAGTTGATGGGTGCAGCACCCCAACAAGGCACAAGTATACATATGTAACAAACCTGCACGGTATGCACATGTACCCTACAACTTACAGTATAATAATAATAAATAAATTAAAAAAAAAAAGTGAAATAAAAAAAATCAAAAAAAAAAAAAAAACTCAACATAACAAAACTTATAGGATACAGTGAAAGCAGTCCTTAGAGGAAAATCCATAGTTGTAGATGCCTACATTAAAAAAGAAATAAAAACTTTGTGTCAGCAAGATGGTAGAGTAGGACTTTCCGGCGCTCATCCCCTCTCAGAAACATCAATTTGAAAAATCATCCATGCACAAAACGACAACAACAACAACAACAACAACAAAAAACCTTCCTTCACAAGAGCTAAGGAAACTAGGTGAAAGATTATAGTACCTGGATATAGCACAGAAATAAGAAAGGATGGGTGGGGTGCAGTGGCTCATTCCTGTAATCCTAGCACTTTGGAAGGCCAAGGCAGGTGGATCACTTGAGGTCAGGAGTTCGAGACCAGTCTGGCCTACACGGTGAAACCTTGTCTCTACTAAAAATACAAAAATTAGCTGAGTGTGGTTGCGGGTGCTTGTAATCCCAGCTACTTGGGAGGCTGGGGCAGGAGGATCACTTGAACCCAAGAGATGGAGTTTGCAGTGAGCCAACACTGCACCATTTCACTCCAGCCTGGGCAAGAAGAGCGAGACTCCATTTGAAAAAAAAAAGAAAAAGAAATAGAAAAAGAAATGATGCATTGAAAAGAATAGGATGGACAGTTTTATATTAACTGCATCACCCCACCCCCAATCCCAGGTGGCACATTGTGGACAGAGATACCCTCTGTTTGGGGAAAGAAGAAGGAAGTGAGCACAGAACATTGCCTTGACCCCAGTAAGAGGCCCATCCAGTAAAATTCAGCATCCAGCAGGATCCCACAGCCCCACACTCCAGGCCAGCGCTCTAGGACTTATTCTCTAGGCCTGCCATAGCACCAGGTGGGATTCTGTAGCCCTAGGCTCCAGACCTGCGTGGTGAGCTAGGACTTTGTGCTGCCCCAAGATAACCCCAGTACCCCTAGGCTCTGGACTGGCCAAGGCACTGGGCCAGCACCAGTAACCCTCAGCTTTAAGCCTGACCTCTGACCCTTGCAGACACAGGCTTTAGGCACACCTATTGCCAGGCCAGCTTGTGGTTCCAGGCTCCAGGATCACCTCAGGTTTCAGACCACCCTAGAGCCACATCTGCCCACAGAGCCCCAGGCTTCAGGTCATTGGGCTTCCACAGGGAGTAGAGAAAGACAAAGGGATTAAAAGGTTATTTAAAGAAGTAATAGCAGAAAACTCTCCAATCTGGGGGAAAGACATAAATACCCAAGTAAGGAAGAAGTCACCAATCAGATCCAATCCAAATAATACTACCCCAAGACATATTAAAATCAAACTGTCAAAAATCAAGGACAAAGAATTATTACATGACCTATATAAGAACTGCTATGTGATTCAGTAATCCCCACCACCAGGCATACATCCAAAAGAAAGGAAATCAGTGTGTTGAAGAGATATCTGCATTCTTATGTTTATTGCATCACTATTCACAATACCCAAAATATGGAATCAACCTAAGTACCTGTCAATGAATGGATAAAAAAGTGGTACATTTGCACAATGGGAAAAATAAAATCATGTCATTTGCAGCAATATGGATGGTACTCTAGGTCATTATGCTAAGTGAAATAGGACAGGCACAAAAAGACAAATACTGCATGTTCTCACTCTTATGTAGGAGGTGAAAAAGTTAATCTAATGGAGGCAGGGAGTTGAAAAATAGATACTAGCGTCTGAGAAGTGTGTGTGGGTTAGAAGGATGAAGATAAGTTGATTAATGGGTAGAAACATATAGTTAGATAGAAAGAATAAGTTCAAATGTTCAATAGCAGATAAGAGTGACTATAGTTAACAACAATGGATTGTATATTTCAAAAGAGGTAGAAGAGAGGACTTGAAATGTTCCCAAAACAGAGAATGATAAAAATTCAAGGTGACGGATACCCTAAACACACTAAATTGATCATTGAATTGTATGCACATATAAAATATTACAAATATTTTATAAATGTGTACACATATTATGTAACCATAAAAATTTAAGATAAAAAAATTGTAGTCAGCATGGGCTTTGACATTCCAGGGTTGGCAAGTGTGGGAGATGTTGATCACAAGAAACAAAATTCTAGTTAGATAGGAAGGATAAATTCAAGATATTTATTGCACAATATGGCAACTATAGTTAATAACAATATATTGTATTGCTGAAAATTGCTAAAAGAATTTTAAGTGTTTACCTCACAAAAAAATGACAGGCATGTCAGGTAACATATATGTTAAGTGCTCAATTTAGCCATTTTACAGTATATACATATTTCAAAACATCACATTGTATGCAATAAACATATCATATTATTTGACAATTAAAAAATCAACTTAATCAACAAAACTCAAACAACTTTATGTCATAAAGTACTAGAAAAAGGAAAAAACCTCAAATACAATGAAAGGAAGGAAATAAAGATTACAGCAGAGATAAGTGAAATAAACAGAAAAACAATGGATAAAAATAATAAAATCAGAATTGGTTATTTGAAAAGATCTATAAATGGAAAAATCTTGAGCTATATTAACTAAAACTTAAGTAGACTCAAGTTATTAAAACCAGAATTTAACTTGGGGACTTTACTGCTAAAGTTACAGAAATAAAAAGGATTATGAGAGTATAGTATTATATAAGCAATTGTATACCAACAAACTAGATAGCATAGATGAAATGAAAAAATTTAGAGAAACACACAAAATATCAAAATTAATTCAAGAAGAAATAGGGAATTGAAACAGACTCATAAGAGATGAAATCCTTAATCAAAAGCATCCTAACAACAACAACAAAAAAAACCAAGACCATATCACTTCACTTAAGAATGCTACCAATCATTTAAAGAGGAATTATGACTCATCCTTCTCAATTTTTTCAAAAATTAGAAGAGAAGAAAACACTCCTTAACTAATTCCATTAGGCCAGCATGACCCTGATATCAAAGCCAGACAAAAATATCACATGAAAACCCAGACAAATATTTTATAAATGCAGATGTAAAAATCCTCAACAAAATTGTAACAAATTAAGCAGTATATTAAAGGAATTATATATATCGTGATCAAAGGGATTCATTCCAGAAATTCAAGGGTGGCTCATAATATAAAAAACAATCAATGTCATACAGTACGAAAGTAGAATTAATGGGAAAAGCCACATACAGTGAACTCTACTGATGAAGAAAAAACTCTTGGAAACACCCATCACCTTTTTATGATAAAAACACATAACAAATTAGAAATAGAAGGGAACTTCCTCAACAAGATAAAGGGTCTTTATGAGAAGTTCACAACTAACATCACACTCAATATGAAGGATTGAAAGCTTCCTCTCTAAAATTAGGAACAATACATGCATGTCTATTTTTACCATTTTAATTCAAGTACCTGGAAGACCTAGCCAGATCAATCACAAATGAAAAATGCAATCATTCAAATTGGAAAGGAAGAAATAAATCTATTTTGTTTGTAGATGTTATGATCTTATACATAGAAAATCTTAAAGAATCTACAAAAAAGTTATTAGAGCTAATAAATTCAATAAAGTTGTAGGAGTCAATAAACACACAAAGATTTGATGTATTTTATACACTTACAGTGAGAAATTCTAAAACAAAATTAAGGAAAAAATTAATTTATAACAGCATTCAAAAGAATAAAATACCTAGGAATAAATTTCACCAAGCAGATAAAAGACTTGTAAACTAAAAACTGCAAAACACTGCTGAGAGGAATTTAACAAGTTCTAAATAAATGGAGATATATCCAGTATTTATGTATTGGAATACTTAACATTATTAGGTTGGCAGTACCACTGAAAGTGATCTAAAGATTCAATGTTATCTTTATTAAAATTCCAATATCCTTTTTGTTTTTTACAGAAATGGAAAAACCAGTTCTCAAATTGATACGGAATTGCAGTGGCTGTAGAAATTCCAAACAATATTGAAAATAAAAGAATAAAGTTGGAGGACCCATACTTCTTATTTTCAGACTTACTAAAAAACTACGATGATCAAAACAGTATCATATTGGCATACAGACAGACATATAGACAAATGGAATAGAATTGAGAGTCCAGAAATATGCCCATATATCAATGGCCAAATGATTTTTGACAAAGATTCCAAGGTCATTCAATGGAGAAAGAAGAGTCTCTTCAACCAATGGTGCTGGGATAACTTGCTACCCACATAAAAAAGAATGAAGTTGGAGGGTTAACTCATACTACATACCAAAATTAACTAAAAACAAATCAACAATCTAAATTTAAGAGCCAAACCTCTGTATATACTTTTGTATTAGTCAGGATTTACCAGAGAAACAGAACTAATAGAATATGTGTACATATACAGAAAAAAATTGTTTTTAAAAATTGGTTCATGTAATAATGGAGGCTCCCAAAGCCAAAATTTGAAGGGTGGACCGGCAAGCTGGATACTCAGGGAAGAGCTAATGTTTCAGTTCAAGACCAAAGACCATCAGATTGGAGACTCAAGAAAGAGCCGGTGTTGCAGTTCAAGTTCGATGTATGTCTGTTGCAGAATTTCCTCCTGCTCAGAAGAGGTTAGCCTTTTGTTCTATTCAGTCTTTTAACTCATTGAATGAGCCCACTCACATTATAGAGGGCAATCTGCTTTACTTAAAGCCCATCAATTTAAATGCTAACTTCATCCAAAAACACTCACAAAGAAACATCCAGAATAATGTTTTACCACACATCCTGGCACTGTGGCCCAGCCAGGTTGACACGTAAAATTAACCATCACAATCTCTTAGAAGAAAATATAGAAGTAAATCTTTATGACCTTGTATTTGGCAATGAATTATTAGGTATGACACCAAAAGCAAAAAGAACAAAAAATAAATAAATTGTACTGCTTCAAAATTAAAACTTCTGTGCATCAAAGAATATTTTCTTTTTATTTTATTTTATTTTTTTAAATTAATTAATTTTTTATTATTATTATACTTTAAGTTCTGGGGTACATGTGCATAACGTCCAGGTTTGTTACATATGTATACTTGTGCCATGTTGGTGTGCTGCACCCATCAACTCATCAGCACCCATCAACTCGTCATTTACATCAGGTATAACTCCCAATGCAACCCCTCCCCCCTCCCCCTCCCCATGATAGGCCCCGGTGTGTGATGTTCCCCTTCCCGAGTCCAAGTGATCTCATTGTTCAGTTCCCACCTATCAGTGAGAACATGCGGTGTTAAGAACAGAATATTTTCAACACAATGAAAAGATAACTGACAGAATGGGAGGAAAATTTTTCAAATCGCATATCTGATAAGGGTCTAGTATTGAGGATATATAAAGAATTCTTAGAATTCAACAACAGAAAGGTAAACAACTCAATTAAAATTGGCAAAGGACTTGACCAAATATTTCTCCAAAGAAAATCTGTAAATGGCCAACAAGAACATGAAAAGATGCTTCATAGCACTAGTTATCAGGGAAATGCAAATCAAAACCACAATGAGATGTCACATCACACCAACTAGGTTGGCTATAATTTGAAAAAAAGGAAAATAGGTGCTGGTGAGGATGTGGAGAAATTGGAACTCATACGTTGCTGGTAAGAATGTCAAATGGTTCAATTACTGTGGAAAACAGCATGCTGATTTCACAAAAATTTAAACATGATTACCATATGACTCAGCAATTTCACTCCTAGGTATATGTCCACAAGAATTAAACACAAGCACTCAAATACTTGTACACTAGTTCATATCAATTAAAAGTGAAAGATGACCCAAATGTTTATTAATGGGTAAATGAGTGAATAAATATGGTATATTCATATAATGAAATATTATTAGCTATAAAATGAACTGAAGCATTGATACCAGCTAAAACATGTATGAACCTTGAAAGCATTATGCTAAGTGAAAGAAGAGCAAAGTCATATGTTGTATTATTTTATTTATATAAAATATCCACAATAGGTAAATCCATAAAGACAGAAAGAAGACTGGTGGTCATCAGGGTGTGCAAGTGGTAAGAAATTGGATATACTTGCTTAAATGAATGCAGGAGTATGTTTTGAGGGTAACAAAATGTTTTCAAACTTGATATAAGTGGTGATTGCACAACCCTGTGAATTAACTAAATGCCACCACGTTGTAAACTTTAAAATGGTTAATTTTATATTATGTGAATTTTACCTTAATAAAATAAAAAGATTGGAGGAGGATGAGATTGCATCTATTATGGGTCCTGTTCACTGCCTAGCTTTATTTTGTACTTCCTAAGGCCCAGAAGATTCTACTTTGTACTTTTCTTTCTCTTATATTAGATTTAGATTGAAGAAGGAAAACCAACTAAAGTCTTTGAAAGGTGCTCCCTCAGCCTTTCTTTCCAGGTGAAGAATGTTGGTGAAAGGGGCTGCAACTCCAATAGAATCACTTATCTCAGTGAGAATAAAGTTATGTTGAATGAATAGAGTTGATGGATTGATTGGGGGGGGGGCGTGAATTAGGTTTAGAAAGGAACTAAGTTGTATTTGGAGCAAATGGGCTTATGAAGCTGCCATTTAAGGAGATGGAAAAGACTGGAGAGAACAAAGTTCAGTGGCAATATTTGTAGAGTCCTCTTTAAGCCATGTTAAATTGAGATGCCTATAAAACAGTAGAGATATAAAGTAGAGAATTGGGTGTATGATGTACCTACTGCCAGTTAGAGAAGATTTCTCAGAACTCTGTCTTCATAAACTTGATATGTTCTTGGATCCTGAAATAATTTATTCATCATTCAGTGAGTATGTGTCAGATGTTGTGTTACTCTATGAATATACAGAGATTAAAAGCACAGTCCCTGTCCTCAAGGAGCTGATGAAGTGGAGTACAGAGAGGTAGACAAAAGGGCCAATTATTTAAAAAGCACAATACAAGTTACAAGAGAATTAAGTATAAAATGCTGTTGGAGCATAGGGAAAGAAGTACTGAATTGTGTCTCCAGGCATCTGGCAAGTATTCACAGAGAAGGTAACATTTGTGCACAGTAAAGGTTTTTCTAGGGTCATGCTTTCTCCACCTGGAATGTGTAGTAAAATCACAGAACATGCTTACCGAGAGAAATTACTGGCACCCAGGCTCAATCTTTTGACTCAAAATTCCTAGGGTGGGGCCCGAGAAGCTTCTCCAGTTATTCTGATGCAGTCAGGTTTGGGAAACACTAGTTGTTATAGTGATAGATAGATGGGAAGGGCATTCCACATGGGATATAGCATGTGAAGAAGAAATAACTTGGAGAATAACATCCATGGTGTAGGGGAAAGTTAATTGTGTATAAAACCAGAGTATATCTGGTCAATTAACAGTAGATAGAGAATGATAGAATGGGACTCAGTTGCAAGTAAAATATGTCAGGGAGGCTGTTTGGAGCTCAGGAGAAAGGTCTTAGTTAAAGATTTCAATTTGAGAGTCATCTGCAGAGAGATGGTGTTTAGTTTAAATCCATGGGTGTAGATTTGATTACTTAGATGGAGAGTATAGCCAGAGAAGAAAAGAGGGCCAAGGAAGGGGCCTGGGCTACTTGATATTTAGAAGTTGAGTGGAGAAAGCAGAAATAGCAAATGAGTTAGAGAAAGAAAAGTTAGTGGTGTAGAAGAAAATCCATGAGAGCATGGTGTCACAGAAGCTAAGAGGGGAGTAATTTAATGAGAAGGTAGTGGAAAATTGTGTTAAATTGTGTTAGCAGGTTGAGCAAGAGGAGAATTAAATTTGGCCATATGAAAGAAAGTGAGAACTTTACAAGAGCAATTTCACTGGAGTGTTGGGTTTGAAAGCCTAATTGGTGTCATTTTGAGATAATGGAAGGAGATTATAGACAGTATGTAACAACAACCCATTCAAGAATCTTTGAGTTGGAGAGTGAGATAGGGATTAGAAGGAGAACGTAGTGGGAACAAGAAAGTGGATGTCTTATTTTTTTTCCTTTTTGAGGTAGAGTCCCGCTCTGTTGCCCAGGCTGGAGTGCAGTAGTATAATCTCGGTACACTACAACTTCCACCTTTCGGGTTCAAGCAATTCTCCTGCCTCAGCTTCCCAAGTAGGTGGTATTACATGCATGCATCACCACAACTGGCTAATGTTTGGATTTTTAGTGGAGATGGGATTTCACTGTGTTGGTCAGGCTGATCTCTAACTCCTGACCTCAAGTGATCTGCCCGCCTTGCCTTCCCAAAGTGGTGGGATTGCAGGTGTGAACCACCACATCTGGCCTAGAAAGCAGATGTCTTCTAAAGATGTAAGATATTTTATGATAATGAGAATGATATGTAGAGATGAAGAAACTGATGATGCAACTGAAAGGGAGGATAATTGTAGGAGTATAGCTTATGAGAAAGTTTGAGGCATTGATATGTACGGTACAAGTGGAGGGGTTGCCCTTAGAAGTCGTGATTCTTTTCTTACTGTAACTATCCATCCCAGCTTCTAGTAACCATCCTTTTATTTTCTGTCTCCATGATTTCAATTGTTTTGAACTTTAGGTATCACAAATAAGTAAGAACACGTGATATTTCTCTTTCTGTGCCTGGCTTATTTCACATAACATAATGACCTCCAATTCCATCCATGTTGTGGCAAATAACAGGATCTCATTCTTTTTTATGATTGAATGGTAATTCATCGTGTATATGTACAACACTTACTTTTTCCATTCATCTGTTGATGGACACTTAGGTTGCTTCCAAATTTTGGCTATTTCAAACAGTGCTGCAATAAACATGTCTTTTCAATATACTGATTCTCTTTTCTTTGGATATATACCCAGCAGTAGGATGAATGCTGGATGGTATGATAGCTCTAGTTTTCGTTTTTTTGAGGAACTTCCAAACTGTTCTCCATAGTGGTTGTATTAACTTACACTCTCACCAACAATATGCGAGGGTTCCATTTTTTCCACACCTTTGCCAGCATCTGTTATTGCATGTCTTTATAAGCCATTTTAACTGAGGTGAGATGATATCTCATTGTAGTTTTGATTCGCATTTCACTGATGATCATTGATATTGAACATCTATTCATATGCCTGTTTGTGATGTGTTCTTTTGAGAGATGTCTATTCAAATCTTTTGCTCATTTTTAAATTGGATTATTAGACTATTTTTCTATAGAGTTGTTTGAGTTCCTTATATATTCTAATTATTAATTTCTGGTCTGGATAGTTTGCAAATATTTTCTCTCATTCTTTGGGATGTTTCTTCACTTTGTTCATTGTTTACTTTGATGTGCAGAAAATTTATAACTCAATGTGCTCCCATTTTTCCATTTTTGCTTTGGTTGCCTGTGCTTCTGGGGTATTACTTAATAAATTTTTGCCCAGACAAGTGTCTTGAAGATTTTCTCCAATGTTTTGTTGTAGTAGTTTAAAAGTTTGAGATCTTACTTTTAAGGCGTTAATCCATTGTGGTTTGATTTTTGTATATGGCAAGAGATAGGTGTCTAGGTTTATTCTTCAGCATATGTATTAATAGCAGCATTTTTTGCAGATACTTTTTCCCCAGTCTATGTGTCTGTCAACTTTGTCAGAAATGATTTCACTATAGGTGTGTGGATTTGTTTCTGGATTCTCTATTCTGTTCCGTTGGTCTATGTGTCTGTTTTTATGCCAGTATCATGTTGCTTTGGTTACAGCTCTAGAGTACAATCTGAAATCACATAGCTTTATAGGTCTATAGTAGAATTTGAAAGGGGTGGAGCAAGATGGCTGAATAGGAACAGCTCCAGTCTCCAGCTCCCAGTGCGAGCGACACAAAAGATGGGTGATTTCTGAATTTTCAACTGAGGTACCGGGTTCATCTCACTAGGGAGTGCCAGACAATTGGTGCTGGTCAGCTTCTGCAACCCGAACAGTGAGAGCTGAAGCAGGGCGAGGCATCAACTCACCTGGGAAGCGCAAGGGTGAAGGGAATCATTTTTCCTAGCCAGGGGAACTGAGACACACAATTGGGTAACTCCCACCTCAATACTGTGCTTTACCAAGGGTCTTAGCAAACGGCACACCAGGAGATTATATCCCACAACTGGCCCAGAGGGTCCCACATCCAAGGAGCCAGGCTGGGGGAGGTGGGCCCACCATTGCTGAGGCTTAAGTAGGTAAACAAAGCCACTGGGAAGCTCAAACTGGGTGGAGCCCACAGCAGCTCAAGGAGGCCTGCCTGTCTCTGTAGACTCCACTTCTGGGGACAGGGCACAGCTAAACAAAAAGCAGCAGAAACCTAGGCAGAGGTAAGTGCCCCTGTCTGACAGCCTTGAAGAGAGCAGTGGATCTCCCACCATGAAGGTTGGGATCTAAGAATGGACAGACTGCCTGCTCAAGTGGGTCCCTGACCCCTGAGTAGCCTAACTGGGAGACATCCCCGACTAGGTGCAGACCAACATCCCACATGTCACACAGCGGGGTACACCCCTGAGACGAAGCTTCCAAAGTGAGAATCAGACAGGTACACTCGCTATTCAGCAATATTCTATTTCTGCAGCCTCTGCTGCTGATACCCAGGCAAACAGGGTCTGGAGTGGACCTCAAGCAATCTCCAACAAACCTACAGCTGAGGGTCCAGACTGTAAGAAGGAAAACTAACAAACAGAAGGACACCCACACCAAAACCCCATCAGTACGTCACCATCATCAAAGACCAGAGACAGATAAAACCACAAAGATGGGGGAAAAGCAGGGCAGAAAAGTTGGAAATTCAAAAAATTAGAGTGCATCTCCCTCTCCAAAGGAACGCAGCTCATCACCAGCAACAGATCAAAGCTGGATGGACAATGACTTTGATGAGTTGAGAGAAGAAGGCTTCAGTCCGTCAAACTTCTCAGAGCTAAAGGAGGAATGATGTACCCAGCAAAGAGAAACTAAAAATCTTGAAAAAAGAATGAAAGAATGGATAACTAGAATAATCAATGCAGAGAAGGCCATAAACGAACTGACAGAGATAAAAACCATGACACGAGAAATACGTGACAAATGCACAAGCTTCAGTAACTGACATGATCAACTAGAAGAAAGAGTATCAGTGATTGAAGATCAAATGAATGAAATGAAGTGAGAAGAGAAGTCTAGAGAAAAAAGAGGAAAAAGCAATGAAAAAATCCTTCAAGAAGTATGAGATTATGTGAAAAGACCAAATCTACGTCTGATTGGGGTGCCTGAAAGTGAGGGAGGAAATGAAATCAAGTTGGAAAACACTCTTCAGGATATCATCCAGGAGAACTCCCCCAACCTAGTAAGGCAGGCCAACATTCAAATTCAGGAAAAACAGAGATCGCCACAAAGATACTCCTCGAGAAGAGCAACTCCAAGACACATAATTGTCAGGTTCACCAAAGATGAAATGAAGGAAAAAATCTTAAGGGCAGCCAGAGAGAAAGGTCGGGTTACCCACAAAGGGAAGCCCATCAGACTAACAGCAGATCTCTTGGCAGAAACTCTCCAAACCAGAAGACAGTGGGGGCCAATATTCAACATTCTTAAAGGAAATAATTTTCCTTTTTTTATTATAATTATTATTATACTTTAAGTTCTAGGGTACATGTGTATAACGTCCAGGTTTGTTACATATGTATACTTGTGCCATGTTGGTGTGCTGCACACATCAACTCGTCAGCACCCAACAACTCGTCATTTACATCAGGTATAACTCCCAGTGCAATCCCTCCCCCCTCCTAGCTCCCCATGATAGGTCCCGGTGTGTGATGTCCCCCTTCCCGAGTCCAAGTGATCTCATTGTTCAGTTCCCACCTATGAGTGAGAACATGCGATGTTTGGTTTCCTTTTCTTGTGATAGTTTGCTAAGAATGATGGTTTCCAGCTGCATCCATGTCCCTACAAAGGACACAAACTCATCCTTTTTTATGGCTGCATAGTATTCCATGGTGTATATGTGCCACATTTTCTTAATCCAGTCTGTCACTGATGGACATTTGGGTTGATTCCAAGTCTTTGCTATTGTGAATAGTGCCGCAATGAACATACATGTGCATGTGTCTTTATAGCAGCATGATTTATAATCCTTTGGGTATATCCCCAGTAATGGGATGGCTGGGTCA
>NC_037689.1:218221-237707 GCF_003255815.1 Theropithecus gelada
ATTGCCCTAGCCAGAACTTCCAACACTATGTTGAATAGGAGTGGTGAGAGAGGGCATCCCTGTCTTGTGCCAGTTTTCAAAGGGAATTTTTCCAATTTTTGCCCATTCAGTATGATATTGGCTGTGGGTTTGTCATAAATAGCTCTTATTATTTTGAGGTACGTTCCATCAATACCGAATTTATTGAGCGTTTTTAGCATGAAGGGCTGTTGAATTTTGTCAAAAGCCTTTTCTGCATCTATTGAGATAATCATGTGGTTCTTGTCTTTGGTTCTGTTTATATGCTGGATTATGTTTATTGATTTGCGAATGTTGAACCAGCCTTGCATCCCAGGGATGAAGCCCACTTGATCATGGTGGATAAGCTTTTTGATGTGTTGCTGAATCCAGTTTGCCAGTATTTTATTGAGGATTTTTGCATCGATGTTCATCTGGGATATTGGTCTAAAATTCTCTTTTTTTGTTGTGTCTCTGCCAGGCTTTGGTATCAGGATGATGTTGGCCTCATAAAATGAGTTAGGGAGGATTCCCTCTTTTTCTATTGATTGGAATAGTTTCAGAAGGAATGGTACCAGCTCCTCCTTGTACCTCTGCTAGAATTCAGCTGTGAATCCATCTGGTCCTGGACTTTTTTTGGTTGGTAGGCTATTAATTATTGCCTCAATTTCAGAGCCTGCTATTGATCTATTCAGGCATTCAGCTTCTTCCTGGTTTAGTCTTGGAAGAGTGTAAGTGTCCAGGAAATTATCCATTTCTTCTAGATTTTCCATTTTATTTGCGTAGAGGTGTTTATAGTATTCTCTGATGGTAGTTTGTATTTCTGTGGGGTCGGTGGTGATATCCCCTTTATCATTTTTAATTGCGTCGATTTGATTCTTCTCTCTTTTCTTCTTTATTAGTCTTGCTAGTGGTCTGTCAATTTTGTTGATCTTTTCAAAAAACCAACTCCTGGATTCATTGATTTTTTGGAGGGTTTTTTGTGTCTCTATCTCCTTCAGTTCTGCTCTGATCTTTGTTATTTCTTGCCTTCTGCTAGCTTTCGAATGTGTTTGCTCTTGCTTCTCTAGTTCTTTTAATTGTGATGTTAGAGTGTCAATTTTAGATCTTTCCTGCTTTCTCTTGTGGGCATTTAGTGCCATAAATTTCCCTCTACACACTGCTTTAAATGTGTCCCAGAGATTCTGGTATGTTGTATCTTTGTTCTCATTGGTTTCAAAGAACATCTTTATTTCTGCCTTCATTTCGTTATGTACACAGTAGTCATTCAGGGGCAGGTTGTTCAGTTTCCATGTAGTTGAGCGGTTTTGATTGAGTTTCTTAGTCCTGAGTTCTAGTTTGATTGCACTGTGGTCTGAGAGACAGTTTGTTATAATTTCTGTTCTTTTACATTTGCTGAGGAGTGCTTTACTTCCAATTTTGTGGTCAATTTTGGAGTAAGTACGATGTGGTGCTGAGAAGAATGTATATTCTGTTGATTTGGGGTGGAGAGTTCTATAGATGTCTATTAGGTCTGCTTGCTGCAGAGATGAGTTCAATTCCTGGATATCCTTGTTAACTTTCTGTCTTGTTGATCTGTCTAATGTTGACAGTGGAGTGTTGAAGTCTCCCATTATTATTGTATGGCAGTCTAAGTCTCTTTGTAAGTCTCTAAGGACTTGCTTTATGAATCTGGGTGCTCCTATATTGGGTGCATATATATTTAGGATAGTTAGCTCTTCCTGTTGAATTGATCCCTTTACCATTATGTAATGGCCTTCTTTGTCTCTTTTGATCTTTGATGGTTTAAAGTCTGTTTTATCAGAGACTAGGGGCGGCCGGGCGCGGTGGCTCAAGCCTGTAATCCCAGCACTTTGGGAGGCCGAGACGGGCGGATCACAAGGTCAGGAGATCGAGACCATCCTGGCTAACATGGTGAAACCCGGTCTCTACAAAAAAAATACAAAAAAACTAGCCGGGCGAGGTGGCGGGCGCCTGTAGTCCCAGCTACTCGGGAGGCTGAAGCAGGAGAATGGCGTAAACCCGGGAGGCGGAGCTTGCAGTGAGCTGAGATCCGGCCACTGCACTCCAGCCTGGGCAACAGAGCGAGACTCCATCTCAGAAAAAAAAAAAAATATATCAGAGACTAGGATTGCAACCCCTGCTTTTTTTTGTTCTCCATTTGCTTGGTAAATCTTCCTCCATCCCTTTATTTTGAGCCTATGTATGTCTCTGCATGTGAGATGGGTCTCCTGAATACAGCAGACTGATGGGTCTTGACTCTTTATCCAGTTTGCCAGTCTGTGTCTTTTCATTGGAGCATTTAGTCCATTTACATTTAAGGTTAAGATTGTTATGTGTGAACTTGATCCTGCCATTATGATATTAACTGGTTATTTTGCTCGTTAGTTGATGCAGTTTCTTCCTAGCCTTGATGGTCTTTACATTTTGGCATGTTTTTGCAATGGCTGGTACCGGTTGTTCCTTTCCATGTTTAGTGCTTCCTTCAGGGTCTCTTGTAAGGAAGGCCTAGTGGTGAGAAAATCTCTAAGCATTTGCTTATCTGTAAAGGATTTTATTTCTCCTTCACTTATGAAACTTAGTTTGGCTGGATATGAAATTCTGGGTTTAAAATTCTTTTCTTTAAGAATGTTGAATATTGGCCCCCACTCTCTTCTGGCTTGTAGAGTTTCTGCCGAGAGATCTGCTGTTAGTCTGATGGGCTTCCCTTTGTGGGTAACCCGACCTTTCTCTCTGGCTGCCCTTAAGATTTTTTCCTTCATTTCAACTTTGGTGAATCTGGCAATTATGTGTCTTGGTGTTGCTCTTCTCGAGGAGTATCTTTGTGGCGTTCTCTGTATTTCCTGGATTTGAATGTTGGCCTGCCCTACTAGGTTGGGGAAGTTCTCCTGGATGATATCCTGAAGAGTGTTTTCTAACTTGGTTCCATTTTCCCCCTCACTTTCAGGCACCCCAATCAGACGTAGATTTGGTCTTTTTACATAATCCCATACTTCTTGCAGGCTTTGTTCATTTCTTTTTCTTCTTTTTTCTTTTGGTTTCTCTTCTCGCTTCATTTCATTCATTTGATCCTCAATCGCTGATACTCTTTCTTCCAGTTGATCGAGTCGGTTACTGAAGCTTGTGCATTTGTCACGTATTTCTCGTGTCATGGTTTTCATCTCTTTCATTTCGTTTATGACCTTCTCTGCATTAATTACTCTAGCCGTCAATTCTTCCACTTTTTTTTCAAGATTTTTAGTTTCTTTGCGCTGGGTACGTAATTCCTCCTTTAGCTCTGAGAAATTTGATGGACTGAAGCCTTCTTCTCTCATCTCGTCAAAGTCATTCTCCGTCCAGCTTTGATCCGTTGCTGGCGATGAGCTGCGCTCCTTTGCCGGGGGAGATGTGCTCTTATTTTTTGAATTTCCAGCTTTTCTGCCCTGCTTTTTCCCCATCTTTGTGGTTTTATCTGCCTCTGGTCTTTGATGATGGTGATGTACTGATGGGGTTTTGGTGTAGGTGTCCTTCCTGTTTGATAGTTTTCCTTCTAACAGTCAGGACCCTCAGCTGTAGGTCTTTTGGAGATTGCTTGGGGTCCACTCCAGACCCTGTTTGCCTGGGTATCAGCAGCAGAGGCTGCAGAAGATAGAATATTTCTGAACAGCGAGTGTACCTGTCTGATTCTTGCTTTGGAAGCTACTTCTCAGGGGTGTACTCCACCCTGTGAGGTGTGGGGTGTCAGACTGCCCCTAGTGTGGGATGTCTCCCAGTTAGGCTACTCAGGGGTCAGGGACCCACTTGAGCAGGGAGTCTGTCCCTTTTCAGATCTCAACCTCCGTGTTGGGAGATCCACTGCTCTCTTCAAAGCTGTGAGACAGAGTCATTTGCATCTGCAGAGGTTTCTGCTGCGTTTGTTATTGTTTATTGTGCCCTGTCCCCAGAGGTGGAGTCTATACAGACAGGCAGTTTTCCTTGAGCTGCTGTGAGCTCCACCCAGTTCGAGCTTCCCAGCAGCTTTGTTTACCTACTTAAGCCTCAGCAATGGCGGGCGCCCCTCCCCCAGCCTGGCTGCTGCCTTGCTGGTAGATCACACACTGCTGTGCTAGCAATGAGGGTGGCTCCGTGGATGTGGGACCCTCCCGGCCAGGTGTGGGATATGATCTCCTGGTTCGCCTGTTTGCTTAAAGCACAGTATTGGGGTGGGAGTTACCCGATTTTCCAGGTGTTTTGTGTCTCAGTTCCCCTGGCTAGGAAAAGGGATTCCCTTCCCCCTTGCGCTTCCCAGGTGAGGCAATGCCTCGCCCTGCTTCAGCTCTCGCTGGTCTGGCTGCAGCAGCTGACCAGCACCAATCGTCCGGCACTCCCCAGTGAGATGAACCCAGTACCTCAGTTGAAAATGCAGAAATCACCGATCTTCTGTGTTACTCACGCTGGGAGTTGGACACTGGAGCTGTTCCTATTTGGCCATCTTGCTCCGCCCCCCCCAACTTTATGTTTTTGTTTGCTTTGTCAAAGATCACTTGGATGTAAGTATTTAAGTCTATTTCTGGGTTCTTTATTCTCTTACATTGGTCTATGTGCCTATTTTTAAACCAGTACATGCTATTTTGGTGACTATGCCCTTATAGTATAGTTTGAAGTCTGGAAATGTTATGCCTCGAAATTTGTTCTTTTTGCTTAGTCTCTCCTTGGCTATGCAGGCTCATTTTTGCTTTCATATATATTTTAAGGTTGCTTTTTCTAGTTCTGTGAAGAACGATTGTGATATTTTGATGGGAATTGCATTGAATTTGTAGATTGCTTTAGGCAGAATGATCGTTTTCACCATATTGATTTACCCATCTATGAGCATTGGATATGTTTCCATTTGTTTTTGTCTGGATAAGTTCTTTTAGCAATGTTAGTTTTCCTTATGAAGGTCGTTCACCTCCTTGGCTAGGTATATCTGTAAGGATTTTACTTTTTTGCAGCTATTATAAAAGGGGTTGAGTTCTTGATATAATACTCAGCTTAGTGGCTGTTGGTGAATAGCAGAGCTATACACTGATTTGTGTACATTAACTTTTCTACCCTGACACTTTGCTGAATTCATTTACCAGTTTTGGGAGCTTTTTGGGCAAGTCTTTAGGGTTTTCTAGGTACACAATCATATCATCAGCAAACAGTGACAGTTTGACTTCCTCTTTACCAATTTGGATGCCCTTTATTTTTTTCTCTTGTCTGATTGCTCTGGCTAAGAATTCCAGTATCATATTGAATATAAGTGGTAAAATTTAGCATCCTTGTCTTGTTCCAATTTTAGGGGAAATGCTTTCAATTTTTCCCCATTCAGTATAATGTTGGCTGTGAGTTCTCCAAAGGTGACTTTTATTACCTTAATGTATGTCCTCTCTATGCCGATTTTGCTGAGGATTTTAATTATAATAAGATGCTGCATTTTGTCAAATGCTTCTTTGTGTGTCTATTGAGATTATCATGTGATTTTTGTTTTCAATTCTCTATATGTGGTGTATCACATTTATTGACTTACATATGTTAAACCATCCCTGCATCCCTGGTATAAAACCTACTTGATCATGGTGGATTATTTTTTTGATATGCTGTTAGATTCAGTTCCTGCATCCCTGGTATAAAACCTACTTGATCATGGTGGATTACTTTTTTGATATTCTGTTAGATTCAGTTCACTAGTATTCGTTGAAAATTTTTGCATTTGTGTTTACTAGAGATATTGGTCTGTGGTGGTCTTTTTTTTACTATGTCCTGTTCTGGTTTTGGTAATAGGGTGATACTGGCTTCATAGAATGATTTGGGAAGGATTTCCTGTCTCCAAATCTTGTGGAACAGTGTCATTAAGATTGGTACCAATTTTGCTTTGAATGTCTGATAGATTTCAACTTTGAATCCTTCTGGTCCTAATCTTTATTTTTGTTGTTGACAATTTTCTAAAAACAATTCAATCTTGCTGCTTGTTCATAGGTTTATGTCTTCCTGGTTTAATCTGGGAGGGTTGTATATTTCCAGAAATTCATCCATCCTCTCTAGGTTTTCTATTTTATGTGTATAAATGTGTTTATAGTAGCCTTGAGTAATCTTTTGTGTTTCTGTGGTATCAGTTGTAATATCTCCCATTTTATTTCTAATTGAGCTTATTTGGTTCTGCTGTCTTCTTTTCTTTGTTAATTTCACTAGTGGTGTATCAATTTTATTTATCTATTCAAAGAACCAGCTTTTTGTTTCATTTATATTTTGTGGAGTTTTTGGTTTCAATTTCATTTACTTCTGCTGTGATCTTGGTTATCTTTCCCCCCCACCACCACTGGATTTGAGTTTGGTTTGTTCTTGTTTTGCCAGCTCTGTAAGGTGTGACCTTACATTGTCTGTTTCTGCTCTTTCATACATTTTGATGTAGGTGTTCAAGGTTATGAACTTTCCACTTAACACTGCTTTTGCTGTGTCCCAGAGGTTTTGATAAGTTGTGTCACTATTATAATTTAGTTTAAATAATTTTTAAATTTTCATCTTGATTTCATTGTTTACCCAATGATTATTCAGAAGCAGATTATTAAATTTTTATGTATTTGCATGGTTTTTAGGGTTCCTTTTGAAGCTGATTTTTAATTTTATTTGACTGTGGTCTGAGAGAGTACTTGTTATAGTTTTGATTTTCTAAATTTCTTAAGACTTGTTTTCTGGCCTATTATATTGTCTATTTTGGAGAATATTCCATGTGCTGAGGGATAAAATGTATATTCTGCAGTTTCTTGGTAGAATGTTCTGTAAATATGTTAAGTCCATTGTTCTAGAAAATAGTTTAAGTCCACTGTTTCTTTTTTTTACTTTCTCTCTTAATGACATAGCTACTGCTGTCAGTGGAGTATTAAAGGTCTTCACTATTATTGTTACCCAAGTCTCATTTCTTACATCTAGTAGTAATTGTTTTGTAAATTTGTGAGCTCCTGTGTTAGATGTATATATATTTAGAATTGTGATATATTTTCCTGTTGGACAAGTTTTTTTGTTATTATGTAATGTCCCTCTTTGTCTGTTTTTTAACTGCTGTAGCTTTAAAGTTTGTTTCATCGGATAAAAGAATAGCTACTCCTGCTCACTTTTGGTGTCCATTTGCATAGAATATCTTGTTCTACTCATTTACCTTAAGTTTATATGAATCCTTTTGTGTTACACAAGTCTCTTGAAAACAGCAGAAACTTGGTTGGTGGATTATTATTCATTCTGCCATTTTGTATCATTAAGTGGAACATTTAGGCCATTTACATTCAATGTTAGTATTGAGAAGTGAGGTAATATTCTATTCATTATGCTATTTTTCTGTACTATTGTTGTAAGTCCTGTGAGATTTGTGACTTAAGGAGATTCTATTTTGGTTTATTTTGGGGATTAGTTTAAAAATTTAGAGCTCTTATTAACAGTTTTGTAGTGCTGGCTGGGTAGTGGTGAATGCTGTCAGCATTTGTTTTTCTAAAAAAAACCCTATATTTTTCTTTCATTTATGAAGCTTAGTTTTGCTGGATACAATATTCTTGGCTGATAATTGCTTTGTTTGAGGAGGCTAAAAATAGGACCCCAATTCCTTCTAGCTTGTAGGTTTTCTGCTGAGAAATCTGCTGTTAATCTGATTGGGTTTCTTTTGTAGGCTACCTGATACTTTTTCCTCACATCTCTTAAGATTTTTTTCTCCTTTTTGACTTTAGATAACCTGGTGACTATGTGCCTAGTCGATGATCTTCCTATAACGAATTCCCCATGTGTTTTCTGAGCTTCTTGTATTAGGATGTCTAGATTTCTAGCAAGGAGGGAGAAGTTTTTTTTATTATTATTATTTCCTCAAATATATTTTTAAAATTTTAGATTTTTCTTCTTCCTTGGGAACAAAAATTATTCTTAGGTTTTAACATAGTCCCAAAGTTCTTGGAGGCTTTGTTCATTTTTGTACTGTTTGGTTTTTTTTTTTTGGTCTTTGTCAGATTGGGTTAATTTGAAAGCCTTGTCTTTGAGCTCCAAGGTTTTTCTTTTGCTTGTTCAATTCTATTGCTGAGAATTTCCAGTGCATTTGGCATTTTTTGTGTGTTCTTGATTTTCAGAAGTTGTGATGTCTTTTTATTTATGATCTATATTTCACTAAGAATTTCCTTTTTATATACCGTATCTTGTCTGTTTATTTCTTTAAGTTGGAATTGACCTTTCTCTGACACTTCCATTTTTAGCTTAATAATTGACCATCTCTATTCGTTTCCTGGCCATTCAGTTATCTTATCATAGTTTGGATCTATTACTGGTGGGCTCATATAATCTTTTGGAGGTGTTAAAAAACCTTGTTTTGTAATATTACCAGTACTGTTTTCCTGGTTCCTTCTCATTTGGGTAGACTATGTCAGAGAGAAGATCTAGGATTCAGGCCTTGCTCTTCAGACTCTTTTGTGCTCGCTTAATGTGGTGTTCTTCCCCTTCTCCTAGAAATGGGGTTTCCTGAGAGCCATACTGCAGGAATTGGTTTTTCTCTTCTGGGTCTAGACACCCAGCAGAGCTACTGGGCTCCAGGCTGATAATGTGGAGTGTCTGCAAAGAGTCCTGTGATGTGATCTGTCTTAAGGTCTTGCAGCTGTGAATACCAGCATCTGCTCCAGTGGACTTAGCAGGGAAGTAAAGTGGACTCTGTGAGGGTTCTTGGTTGTGATTTTGTTTATTTTACTGGTTTCATGTTGGTTGACCTCCAGCCAAGATGTGGCACTTTCAAGATTGCATTAGTGGGGAGAGCTGGCAAGATGGAGAAATAGGAACAGCTTTGGTCTGCAGCTGCCAGTGAGACCAACGAAAGAGAGTGACTTCTGCATTTCCAACTGAGGTACATGGTTCATCTCATTGGGACTGGTTAGACAGTGGGTGCAGCCCACGGAGGGTGAGAGGGAACAGGGTGGGCTGTCACCTAACCTGGGAAGTGTAAGAGGATGGGGAGCTTCCTTCCCTATTCAAGGGAAGCTGTGAGGGACTGTGCCATGATGGACTGTGCTATCTGGCCCAGATACTATGCTTTTCTCACAGTTTTTGAAACTCCTAGACCAGGAGATTCCCTCATGTGCCTACACCACCAGGACTCTGGGTTTAGAGCACAAAAATGGGCAGCTGTTTGGGCACACATTGAGGTAGCTGCATTTTCTTTCTCCCTGTGGCACCTGGAAAATCAGTGAGACAGATCTGTCCTCTCCCCTGGAAAGGGGACTGAAGCCAAGGAGCCAAGTAGTCTTGCACAAAGGGTCCCACTCCCACAGAGCCCAACAAGCTAAGAACCACTGGCTTGAGTTTCTCACTGCCAGCACAGCAGTCTGAAGTCAACCTGGGACAATCAAGCTCAGTGAGGGAGGGGCGTCCAACATTACTGAGGCTTGAGTAGCTGGTTTTCCCCTCACAGTGTTAACTCTGACTACAGAACTCACATTCTGCATGTCAAATGTATGGCATGGCAAAGTGCATGGGGCCAGACCGCCTCTCTAGATACCACCTCACTGGGCAAGGCATCTCTGAAAGAAAAGCAACAGCCACAGTCAGGGGCTTATAGATAAAACTCCTGCCTCCCTGAGACAGAGCACCTGGGGGAAGGGACAGATATGAGTGCAGCGTCAATAGACTTAAATGTTCCTGCCTGCTGGCACTGAAGATAGCAGCAGATCTCTCAGCACAGCATTTGAGCTCTGCTAAAGGACAGGCTGCCTCCTCAAGGGAGCCCCTGTACCCCATGCCTCCTAACTGGGAGACACCAACAGGGGTCAACAGACACCTCACAAAGGAGAGCCCCAGCTGGCATCAGGCAGGTGCCCCTCTGGGACAAATCTTCCAGAGAAAGGAGCAGGCAGCAATCTTTGCTGTTCTGCAGCATCCACTGGTGATACCCAGGCAAACAGGGTCTGGAGTGGACCTGAAGCAAACTTCAGCAGATGAGGGGCCTGACTGTTAGAAAAGAAACTAACAAACAGAAAGCAATAACATCAACATCAACAAAAACAATGCCAACAGAAAAACCCCATCCAACAGGCCATCAGACTCAAAGATCAAAGATACGTAAATCCATGAAGATGAGGAAAAAACAGTGCAAAAATGCTGAAAATTCCAAATATTAAAATGCCCCTTCTCCTCCAAATGATTGCAACTCCTCTCCAGCAAGGGCACCATACTGAATGGAGAATGATTTTGATGAATTGACAGAAGTAGGTTTCAAAAGGTGAGTAATAACCAACTCCTCTGAGCTAAAGAAGCATGTCTTAACCCAATGCAAGGAAGTTAAGAATGTTGACAAAAGGTTACAGGAACTGCTATCTAGAAAAAAACATTTTAGAGAAGAACATAATTGACCCAATGGAGCTGAAAAACACAGCACAAGAACTTCGTGAAGCATACACAATTAGCAATAGTGGAATCAATCAAGCAGAAGAAAGAATATCAGAGATTGAAAATCAACTTAATGAAATACAGCATGAAGACAAGATTAGAAAAAAAAAAAGATGAAAAGGAACAAAAACCTCCAAGAAATATGGGACTATGTGAACGACCAAACCTAGGATTCATTGATATACCTTAAGGTGACAGGGAGAATGGAACCAAGTTGGAAAACACACTTTGCAATATTATGCAGGAGAATTTCCCCAACCTCGCAAGACAGACCAACATTCAGATGCAGGAAATACAGAGAAAACCACTAAGATACTCCTCAAGAAGATGAAGCCCAAGACACATAATCTTTAGATTCTCCAAGGTTGAAATGAAGGAAAAAATGTTAAGGGCAACCAGAGAGAAAGATCGGGTTGCCAACAAACAAGCCCGTCACACTAACAGTGGATCTCTCTGCAGAAATCCTACAGGCCAGGAAAGAGTGGGGGTCAATATTTAACATTATTCAAGAAAAGGATGTTCAGTCCAGAATTTCACATCCAGGCAAACTAACCTTCATAAGCAAAGGAGAAATAAAATCCTTTGCAGAGAAGCAAATGCTGAGCCATTTTGTCACCACCAGTCCTGCCTTACAAGAGCTCCTTAAGGAAGCACTAAATATGGGAAGGGAAAACCAGTAACAGCCACGGCAAAAACATACCAAAACATAAAGATCAACGAGGCTATGAAGAAACAGCATCAACTAATGTACAAAATAAACAGCTAGCATCATGATGACGACATCAAATTTACACATAACAACATTAAACTTAAATGTAAATGGGCTAAGTGCCCCAATTAAAAGACACAGACTGGCAAGTTGGATAAAGAGTCAAGAACAATTGGTGTGCTGTATTTAAGAGACCCATCTCATGTGCAAAGACACATATAGGCTCAAAATAAAGGGACGGAGGAATATTTACCAAGCAAATGGAAAGCAAAAAGAAGCAAGGCTTGCAATCCTAAAGGGATCAATGCAATAAGAAAATATATATGCATTCAATACAGGAGCACCCAGAGCACTAAATATATATGCACTCAATACAGGAGCACCCAGAATTAATAAAGCAAGGTCTCAGAGACCTACAATGAGACTTAGACTCTCATGTAAAAATTGCGGGAGAATATAAAACCCAACTGTCAATATTAGACAAAAAATTTAAAAGAATATTCAGGACTTGAACTCAGCTCTGGACCAAGCAGACCTAACAGACATCTACAGAACTCTCCACCTCAAATCAACAGAATATACATTGTTCTCAATACCACATAGCACTTAATCTAAAGTTGACCACATACTTGAGAGTAAAACACTCCTGAGCAAATACAAAAGAATGGAAATCATAACAAACAGTCTCTCAGAACACGGTTCAATCAAATTAGAACTCACGATTAAGAAACTCACTCAAAACTGCACAACTACATGGAAACTGAAGAACCTGCTCCTGAACAAGTACTGGGTAAATAACAAAATTAAGGCAGAAATAAATAAGTTCTCTAAAACCAATGAGAAGAAAGACACAACATACCAGAATCTCTGGAACACAGCTAAAGCAGTGTTAAGAGGGAAATTTATAGCACTAAATGCTCACCTTAGGAAGTGGGAAAGATCTAAAATTGACACCCTAACATCACAATTAAAAGAACTAGGCAAGCAAAAGCGAAGAAATTCAAAAGCCAGCAGAAGATAAGAAATAACTAACATCTGAGCGGAACTGAAGGAGATAGAGAAAAGAAAACTTTTCAAAAAATGAATGAATCCAGGAGCTGGTTTTTTGAAAAGATTAACAAAATAGACAGACCCCTAACCAAACTAATAAAGAAGAAAGGAGAGAAGAATCAAATAGACACAATAAAAAAATGATAAATGAGTTATCATGACTGATCCCACAGAAATATAAACTACCCTCAAACAATACTATAAACACCTCTATGCAAATAAACTAGAAAATCTCGATGAAATAGTTAATTCCTTGACACATACACTCTCACAAGACTAAACCAGGAAAAGTCGAATCCCTGAATAGAATAACAACAAGTTGTGATATTGAGGCAGAAATCAGTAGCTTAACAACCAAAAAAAGCCCAGGACCAGATGGATTCACAGCTGAATTCTACCAGAGGTACAAAGAGAGACTTGTACCATTCTTTCTGAATCTATTCCAAACAACAGAAAAAGAGGGACTTCTCCCTAACTCATTTTATGAGGCCACCATTATCCTGATACCAAAACGTGGCAGAGACACAACAAAAAGAGAAAACTTTAGGCCAATTGCCCTGATGAACATCGATGCGAAAATCCTCAATAAAATACAGACAAACTGAATCCAGCAGCATCTGAAAAAGATTATCCACCAGGATCAAGTCAGCTTCATCCCTGAAATGCAAGGCTGGTTCAACATATGGAAATCAGTAAACATAATCCATCACATTAACAGAACCAATGACAAAAACCACAGGATTATCTAAATAGATGCAGAAATGGCCTTCAATAAAATTCAACACCCCTTCATGATAAAAACACTGAATAAACAAGGTATTGGTGGAACATATCTCGTAATGATAAGAGCTATTTATGACAAACCCATAGCCAATGTCATATTGAATGGGTAAAAGCTGGAAGCATTTTCATTGAAAACTGTCACAAGACAAGGATGCCCCCTCATCACTCCTTTTCAACATAGTACTGAAAGTTCTGGCCAGGAAAATCAGGAAAGAAAAATAAATAAAGCATATTCAAATAGGAAGAGAGGAGGTCAAATTGTCTGTTTGCAGATGACCTGATTGTATATTTAGAAAACCTCATTGTCTCTGCCCAAAAACTCCTTAACCTGATAAACAACTTCAGCAAAGTCTCAGGATGCAAAACAATGCAAAATTCACAAGTATTCCTATACGTTAATAATAGACAAACAGTGAGCCAAATCATGAGTGAACTCCCATTCACAATTGCTACAAAGAAAATAAAACACCTAGGAATACAACGTCCAAGGGACATGAAGGACCTCTTCAAAGATAACTACAAACCACTGCTCAAGGAAAAAATAGGACACAAACAAACGGAAAAGCATTCTGTGCTCATGGATTGGAAAAAACAATATCGTGAAAATGGCCATACTGCCCAAAGTAATTTACAGATTCAATGCTATACCCATCAAGCTACCACTGACTTTCTTCACAGAACTAGAAAAAACTACTTTAAATTTTATATAGAACCAAAAAGAGCCTGTATAGCCAAGACAATCCTAAGCAAAAAGAACAAAGCAGGAGGCATCACCCTACCTGACTTCAAACTATACTACAAGGCTACAGTAACCAAAACAGCATGGTACTGGTACCAAAACAGATATATGGGTCAATTGTACAGAACAGACACCGCAGAAATAACACCACACATCTACAACCATCTGATCTTTGACAAACCTGACAAAAACAAGCAGTGGGAAATCATTTGTTATTTAACAAATGGTGCTGGGAAAACTGGCTAGCCATATACAGAAAACTGAAACTTGACCCCTTCCTTACACCTTATACAAAAATTAAGGTGGATTAATGACTTAAATGTAAAACCTAGAACCATGAAAACCCTAGAAGAAAACCTAGGCAATACCATTCAGGACATAGGCATGGGAAAAGACTTCATGACTAAAACACAAAATGCAATGGCAACAAAAGCCAAAATTGACAAATGGGATCTAATTAAACTAAAGAGCTTCTGCACAGTCAAAGAAACTATCATCAGAGTGAACAGGCAACCTACAGAATGGGAGAAAATTTTTGCAATGTATCCATCTGAGAAACGTCTAATATCCAGAATCCACAAGAAACTTAAACAAATTTACAAGAAGCAAACAACCCCATCAAAAAGTGGACAAAGGATATGAACAGACACTTCTCAAAAGAAGATATTTATGCGGCCAAAAAAAAAAAAAATGAAAAAGAGCTAATCATCACTGGTCATTACAGAAATGTAAATCAAAACCACAATGAGATACCATCTCACACCATTTAGAATGGTGATCATTTAAAAAATGAGGAAACAATAGATGCTGGTGAGAATGTGAAGAAATAGGAACCTTTTTACACAGTTAGTGGTTGTGTAAATTAGTTCAGCCATTTTGGAAGACATTGTGGTGATTCCTCAAAGATCTAGAAACAGAAATAACATTTCACCCAGCAATCCCATTACTGGGTATTTACCAAAAGGAATATAAATTATTCTAATATAAAGACACATGCAAACATATGTTTATTGCAGTGCTATTCACAGTAGTGGAGACTTGGAACCATCTCAAATGCTTACCAATGATAGACTGGATAAAGAATACTATGCAGTCATAAAAAGGAATGAGTTCATGTCCTTTGCAGTAATATGGATGAAGCTGGAAACCATCATTCTCAGCAAACTAACACAGGAACAGAAAATCAAACATCGCATATTCTCACTTATAAGTGGGAGTTGAACAAAGAGAACACATGGACACAGGGAGGGGAGCATCACACACTGGGGCCTGTTAGGGTGTGGGGGGCAAGGGGAGGGAGAGCATTAGGACAAATACCTAATACATGTGGGGCTTAAAACCTAGATCATGGGTTGATGGGTGCAGCAAACCACCATGGCACATGTATACCTATGTAACAAACCTGCACCTTTTGCACATGTTTCCCAGAACTTAAAGTTTAAGAAAAAAGAAAAAAAGAGTGCATTAGCTGCTATAGTACTATAGGGGGATGCAAACTTTTCCTAGGGACACCTAGTTAAGTATTCGGGTTTCTCAGAAGGTAGACAGTCCCATAGAGCTCCCAAAAGATTGTGACCTTTGTCTTTGGCTACCAGGGTGAATAGAGAAAGACCACCTGGTGGGGCCAGGGATAGGCATGTCTACACTTAGCCATTCCTTGGGTGGGGCTTGCTGTGGTTGCTGTGGTGGATGATGGTGTGGTTCTCAGTCCAATGGAGTTTTTACTTTATGAGTTATTGGGGAACAGGTGTTATTAAGTTACATATGTAAGTTCTTTAGTGGTGATTTGTGAGACTTTGGTTCACCGATAATCTTAGCAGTATACACTGCACCATATTTGTAGTCTATTATCCCTCCCCCCTACTCTTCTTCCCAAGTCCCCAAAGCCCATTATAATATTCTTATGCCTTTGCATCCTCATAGCTTAGCTCCCACATATCGGTGAGAACATACAATATTTCCTTTTCCATTCCTGAGTTACTTCGCTCAGAATAATAGCTTCCAATCTCACCCAGGTCACTGTACATGCTGCTAATTCATTCTTTTTTTATGGCTGAGTAGTATTCATGTGTGTGTGTATGTGTGTATACATATATATATATATACACACACACATACACACACACACACTCATACCACAGTTACTTTATCTACTTGTTGATTGATGGGCATTTGAGTGGGTTCCATGATTTTGCAATTATGAATGGTGTTGCTATAAACATGTATGTGCAAGTATCTTTTTCTTTTTTTTTTTTTTAAATTTATTTATTATTATTATACTTTAAGTTGTAGGGTACATGTGCATAACGTGCAGGTTTGTTACATATGTATACTTGTGCCATGTTGGTCTACTGCACCCATCAACTCGTCATTTACATCAGGTATAACTCCCAATGCAATCCCTCCCCCCTCCCCCCTCCCCATGATAGGCCCCGGTGTGTGATGTTCCCCTTCCTGAGTCCAAGTGATCTCATTGTTCAGTTCCCACCTATGAGTGAGAACATGCGGTGTTTGGTTTTCTGTTCTTGTGATAGTTTGCTAAGAATGATGGTTTCCAGCTGCATCCATGTCCCTACAAAGGACGCAAACTCATCCTTTTTTATGGCTGCATAGTATTCCATGGTGTATATGTGCCACATTTTCTTAATCCAATCTGTCACTGATGGCCATTTGGGTTGATTCCAAGTCTTTGCTATTGTGAATAGTGCCGCAATAAACATACGTGTGCATGTGTCTTTATAGCAGCATAATTTATAATCCTTTGGGTATATCCCCAGTAATGGGATGGCTGGGTCATATGGTACATCTAGTTCTAGATCCTTGAGGAATCGCCACACTGTTTTCCATAATGGATGAACTAGTTTACAATCCCACCAACAGTGTAAAAGTGTTCCTATTTCTCCACATCCTCTCCAGCACCTGTTGTTTCCTGACTTTTGAATGACTGCCATTCTAACTGGTGTGAGATGGTATCTCATTGTGGTTTTGATTTGCATTTCTCTGATGGCCAGTGATGATGAGCATTTTTTCATGTGTCTGTTGGCTGTATGAATGTCTTCTTTTGAGAAATGTCTGTTCATATCCTTTGCCCACTTTTTGATGGGGTTGTTTGGTTTTTTCTTGTCAATTTGTTTGAGTTCTTTGTAGGTTCTGGATATTAGCCCTTTGTCAGATGAGTAGATTGCAAAAATGTTCTCCCATTCTGTAGGTTGCCTGTTCACTCTGATGGTAGTTTCTTTTGCTGTGCAGAAGCTCTTTAGTTTAATTAGATCCCATTTGTCAATTTTGGCTTTTGCTGCTGTTGCTTTTGGTGTTTTAGACATGAAGTCTTTGCCCATGCCTATGTCCTGAATGGTACTACCTAGGTTTTCCCCTAGGATTTTTATGGTATTAGGTCTAACATTTAAGTCTCTAATCCATCTTGAATTAATTTTCATATAAGGAGTAAGGAAAGGATCCAGTTTCAGCTTTCTACTTATGGCTAGCCAATTTTCCCAGCACCATTTATTAAATAGGGAATCCTTTCCCCATTTCTTGTTTCTCTCAGGTTTGTCAAAGATCAGATGGCTGTAGATGTGTGGTATTATTTCTGAGGACTCTGTTCTGTTCCATTGGTCTATATCTCTGTTTTGGTACCAGTCCCATGCTGTTTTGGTTCCTGTAGCCTTGTAGTATAGTTTGAAGTCAGGTAGCGTGATGCCTCCAGCTTTGTTCTTTTGACTTAGGATTGTCTTGGAGATGCGGGCTCTTTTTTGGTTCCATATGAACTTTAAAGCAGTTTTTTCCAATTCTGTGAAGAAACTCATTGGTATCTTGATGGGGATGGCATTGAATCTATAAATTACCTTGGGCAGTATGGCCATTTTCACGATATTGATTCTTCCTATCCATGAGCATGGTATGTTCTTCCATTTGTTTGTGTCCTCTTTCATTTCACTGAGCAGTGGTTTGTAGTTCTCCTTGAAGACGTCCTTTACATCCCTTGTAAGTTGGATTCCTAGGTATTTTATTCTCTTTGAAGCAATTGTGAATGGAAGTTCATTCATGATTTGGCTCTCTGTTTGTCTGTTACTAGTGTATAAGAATGCTTGTGATTTTTGCACATTAATTTTGTATCCTGAGACTTTGTGGAAGTTGCTTATCAGCTTAAGGAGATTTTGGGCTGAGACAATGGGGTTTTCTAAATATACAATCATGTCATCTGCAAACAGGGACAATTTGACTTCTTCTTTTCCTAACTGAATACCCCTGATTTCTTTCTCTTGCCTAATTGCCCTAGCCAGAACTTCCAACACTATGTTGAATAGGAGTGGTGAGAGAGGGCATCCCTGTCTTGTGCCAGTTTTCAAAGGGAATTTTTCCAATTTTTGCCCATTCAGTATGATATTGGCTGTGGGTTTGTCATAAATAGCTCTTATTATTTTGAGGTACGTTCCATCAATACCGAATTTATTGAGCGTTTTTAGCATGAAGGGCTGTTGAATTTTGTCAAAAGCCTTTTCTGCATCTATTGAGATAATCATGTGGTTCTTGTCTTTGGTTCTGTTTATATGCTGGATTATGTTTATTGATTTGCGAATGTTGAACCAGCCTTGCATCCCAGGGATGAAGCCCACTTGATCATGGTGGATAAGCTTTTTGATGTGTTGCTGAATCCAGTTTGCCAGTATTTTATTGAGGATTTTTGCATCGATGTTCATCTGGGATATTGGTCTAAAATTCTCTTTTTTTGTTGTGTCTCTGCCAGGCTTTGGTATCAGGATGATGTTGGCCTCATAAAATGAGTTAGGGAGGATTCCCTCTTTTTCTATTGATTGGAATAGTTTCAGAAGGAATGGTACCAGCTCCTCCTTGTACCTCTGCTAGAATTCAGCTGTGAATCCATCTGGTCCTGGACTTTTTTTGGTTGGTAGGCTATTAATTATTGCCTCAATTTCAGAGCCTGCTATTGATCTATTCAGGCATTCAGCTTCTTCCTGGTTTAGTCTTGGAAGAGTGTAAGTGTCCAGGAAATTATCCATTTCTTCTAGATTTTCCATTTTATTTGCGTAGAGGTGTTTATAGTATTCTCTGATGGTAGTTTGTATTTCTGTGGGGTCGGTGGTGATATCCCCTTTATCATTTTTAATTGCGTCGATTTGATTCTTCTCTCTTTTCTTCTTTATTAGTCTTGCTAGTGGTCTGTCAATTTTGTTGATCTTTTCAAAAAACCAACTCCTGGATTCATTGATTTTTTGGAGGGTTTTTTGTGTCTCTATCTCCTTCAGTTCTGCTCTGATCTTTGTTATTTCTTGCCTTCTGCTAGCTTTCGAATGTGTTTGCTCTTGCTTCTCTAGTTCTTTTAATTGTGATGTTAGAGTGTCAATTTTAGATCTTTCCTGCTTTCTCTTGTGGGCATTTAGTGCCATAAATTTCCCTCTACACACTGCTTTAAATGTGTCCCAGAGATTCTGGTATGTTGTATCTTTGTTCTCATTGGTTTCAAAGAACATCTTTATTTCTGCCTTCATTTCGTTATGTACACAGTAGTCATTCAGGGGCAGGTTGTTCAGTTTCCATGTAGTTGAGCGGTTTTGATTGAGTTTCTTAGTCCTGAGTTCTAGTTTGATTGCACTGTGGTCTGAGAGACAGTTTGTTATAATTTCTGTTCTTTTACATTTGCTGAGGAGTGCTTTACTTCCAATTTTGTGGTCAATTTTGGAGTAAGTACGATGTGGTGCTGAGAAGAATGTATATTCTGTTGATTTGGGGTGGAGAGTTCTATAGATGTCTATTAGGTCTGCTTGCTGCAGAGATGAGTTCAATTCCTGGATATCCTTGTT
>NC_037689.1:238207-261039 GCF_003255815.1 Theropithecus gelada
CAACACATCAAAAAGCTTATCCACCATGATCAAGTGGGCTTCATCCCTGGGATGCAAGGCTGGTTCAACATTCGCAAATCAATAAACATAATCCAGCATATAAACAGAACCAAAGACAAGAACCACATGATTATCTCAATAGATGCAGAAAAGGCTTTTGACAAAATTCAACAGCCCTTCATGCTAAAAACGCTCAATAAATTCGGTATTGATGGAACGTACCTCAAAATAATAAGAGCTATTTATGACAAACCCACAGCCAATATCATACTGAATGGGCAAAAACTGGAAGCATTCCCTTTGAAAACTGGCACAAGACAGGGATGCCCTCTCTCACCACTCCTATTCAACATAGTGTTGGAAGTTCTGGCTAGGGCAATCAGGCAAGAGAAAGGAATCAAGGGTATTCAGTTAGGAAAAGAAGAAGTCAAATTGTCCCTGTTTGCAGATGACATGATTGTATATTTAGAAAACCCCATTGTCTCGGCCCAAAATCTCCTTAAGCTGATAAGCAACTTCAGCAAAGTCTCAGGATACAAAATTAATGTGCAAAAATCACAAGCATTCTTATACACCAATAACAGACAAACACAGAGCCAAATCATGAATGAACTTCCATTCACAATTGCTTCAAAGAGAATAAAATACCTAGGAATCCAACTTACAAGGGATGTAAAGGACCTCTTCAAGGAGAACTACAAACCACTGCTCAGTGAAATAAAAGAGGACACAAACAAATGGAAGAACATACCATGCTCATGGATAGGAAGAATCTATATCGTGAAAATGGCCATACTGCCCAAGGTAATTTATAGATTCAATGCCATCCCCATCAAGCTACCAATGAGTTTCTTCACAGAATTGGAAAAAACTGCTTTAAAGTTCATATGGAACCAAAAAAGAGCCCGCATCTCCAAGACAATCCTAAGTCAAAAGAACAAAGCTGGAGGCATCACGCTACCTGACTTCAAACTATACTACAAGGCTACAGTAACCAAAACAGCATGGTACTGGTACCAAAACAGAGATATAGACCAATGGAACAGAACAGAGTCCTCAGAAATAATACCACACATCTACAGCCATCTGATCTTTGACAAACCTGAGAGAAACAAGAAATGGGGAAAGGATTCCCTATTTAATAGATGGTGCTGGGAAAATTGGCTAGCCATAAGTAGAAAGCTGAAACTGGATCCTTTCCTTACTCCTTATACGAAAATTAATTCAAGATGGATTGGAGACTTAAATGTTAGACCTAATACCATAAAAATCCTAGAGGAAAACCTAGGTAGTACCATTCAGGACATAGGCATGGGCAAAGACTTCATGTCTAAAACACCAAAAGCAATGGCAGCAAAAGCCAAAATTGACAAATGGGATCTCATTAAACTAAAGAGCTTCTGCACAGCAAAAGAAACTACCATCAGAGTGAACAGGCAACCTACAGAATGGGAGAAAATTTTTGCAATCTACTCATCTGACAAAGGGCTAATATCCAGAACCTACAAAGAACTCAAACAAATTTACAAGAAAAAAACAAACAACCCCATCAAAAAGTGGGCAAAGGATATGAACAGACATTTCTCAAAAGAAGACATTCATACAGCCAACAGACATATGAAAAAATGCTCATCATCACTGGCCATCAGAGAAATGCAAATCAAAACCACAATGAGATACCATCTCACACCAGTTAGAATGGCGATCATTAAAAAGTCAGGAAACAACAGGTGCTGGAGAGGATGTGGAGAAATAGGAACACTTTTACACTGTTGGTGGGATTGTAAACTAGTTCAACCATTATGGAAAACAGTATGGCGATTCCTCAAGGATCTAGAACTAGATGTACCATATGACCCAGCCATCCCATTACTGGGGATATACCCAAAGGATTATAAATTATGCTGCTATAAAGACACATGCACACGTATGTTTATTGCAGCACTATTCACAATAGCAAAGACTTGGAATCAACCCAAATGTCCATCAGTGACAGATTGGATTAAGAAAATGTGGCACATATACACCATGGAATACTATGCAGCCATAAAAAAGGATGAGTTTGCGTCCTTTGTAGGGACATGGATGCAGCTGGAAACCATCATTCTTAGCAAACTATCACAAGAACAGAAAACCAAACACCGCATGTTCTCACTCATAGGTGGGAACTGAACAATGAGATCACTTGGACTCAGGAAGGGGAACATCACACACCGGGGCCTATCATGGGGAGGGGGGAGGGGGGAGGGGGAGGGATTGCATTGGGAGTTATAACTGATGTAAATGACGAGTTGATGGGTGCAGTAGACCAACATGGCACAAGTATACATATGTAACAAACCTGCACGTTATGCACATGTACCCTACAACTTAAAGTATAATAATAATAAATAAATTAAAAAAAAAAAAAGAAAAAGAAAAAAAGCTTCTTGTCCCCTGCCCAAGAGTTGAAAGCATGCCAGAGAAGTGCCACCATCCAAAACATTTCTCTTGCTGTCTAGCATTCTATCTTCTGAGTTACAATGCCTTGGTCCACTTATAATTTGGTGAGATTTATACATCCATTTAAATTTTCATTAGCTGGATATGGAGGTAGATATAAACAAGAAGCATTGATTAGATCTAGAAAAGGTGGTATGTGGACCCAAAGGAGCACCAATAGACAAGTCTATAGACAGACTTGGGGATGAAACTGTTGTGTACTCCCTGGAATGTTGCTGACTCAGGTGTGGTGTGGTGTGAGGGTGACACCTTTAGAAGACTGTCCAGGTCTCTTTGGAGTAGTGTGTACTTGTCAAGTTAACAGCTTGTGGGAAAGGGTAATCAGAACATACAAAGGCTCAATCAACCTTTACTGAGGCTTCCTCAGCCATGGAACTCAGGCTTCAGAGCCCAGAGGATGCATATTGAATTTCACTTTGCAAAGAACCCAGCATTAGAGCCTGGACCTCAGGAGCTTGGGTCTAGTGGAACAGTTGAGCAGCCAAAAGGAGTGTTGAGAAAGCAGCTTTCACAGGGCATATGTGTACAATATCAATTGAATTCAGAAGGTCAAGCTGCTGGAGTTCTTCATCTGATTAACCATCATTCAAATATTCTGTGCTACAGCTTTTCAACAGGAAATTCACATGTACTTAAAATGTACTTTTTTTTTGGCCCTAACTGTCTAAATGTGCATTGTGTTAGTTTCCTAGGGCTGCCAAAACAAATGACTACAAACTGGGTGGTTTAAAACAAGGGAAATGTATTCTCTGTCAGTTCTGGAGGCCAGAAGTCCAAAATCAAAGTGTCAGCAGGGCCATGCTCCCTCTGAAGGTGCTAGGGGAGATTCCTTCCTTGCCTCTTCCTAGTTTCCAGTGGCTCCTGGCAGTCCTTGATGCTCCTTAGCATGCAGTTACATGACTCCAGTCTCTGCCTCCACTGTCACATGGACTTCTTTCCTGTGTGTGCTTGTGTCTGTATGTGTCCCCTCCTCTTTTTGTAAGGACATCCTTACAAATTTAGGGCCCACCAGAATCCAATGTGACCATCTTAACTAATCACATCTGCAAATATCCCATTTCTAAATAAGGTCACATGCACAGGTAACATGGGGTTAGGACTTGACCATATCTTTTTGGGGGACACAATTCAACCCATGGTTTCAATGACTGTTTATCCCTTTTGGGGTTACCATGTTGTACTGTACATTCCTCTTTCTTGCATTTTTGACCCCTGTATGTACCATGTCTTTTGTTCATAAGATGACTCTGAGAAAACCCCTAGGCTCTTCTCTGGAATTCATGATGAAGATCATTCTTGGGTTTCTATATTCATAGAAACAGAATGTTCAGCTTTAGCTCCCAAGAGACTTGAAGTGCTGGCAATGTTTGGAGGGAAACCGGATGTGAGAAAATGGTAGGGAGGCTAAGGGAAGATGAGGTTTCTGGCCATGGAGCTGACTAGGGCAGTGGTCAGGGGTGACCTATTAGAAGATGAGGGTACAGAATGGGGCCAAGAATTAGAGATTGAGGCCAAACAGGTATACAGCAAATCTGGCCTAGTTGGAGGCAGGGGTGGATTTCCAGCAGAATATAGACAATGGGACCCATCTTGGCAGACACCTAAAGGGGAAGGGGAACTTGTTGTCCATGTCCAGTCTATTAGCAAGGCCTCTTAGCTCCACATCACCATATGACAGATCTGTTCAGTGACTCCCATTTCCTTCACTGAAACCCTATTTCTGCTCCCACCATCTTTCTCCTAGACTACCAATTTCCCCTTCTATTCTGGCTACCTCAAATTGTTCTCCAAAGAGCAACTGAATCATCTTTTCAAGCGTAAACGCTAAGTTGCTGTATGATCTGGCCCCTGCTCACTCATTTTGTGTCATCACACCTCAGTCACTCTGTTTTTTTTATGTTCCTTTTACCCACCAAGCTCCTTACCACCTCAGGAACTTTTCACTCACTGTTCCCACTGCCTAGAACTCTCTGCCCTCATATATAAATGCCTGATTTTTGGACTTCTCCCCTTGAAACAACCTTCTGTGACCTTCTAGTCTAAAGTGGTGCCTCTCCATCTCTATCCATCATCCAATTTTATTTTCTTCATATTACTTACCACTATGTGAAATTATTGAATTCATTTATTTCAGTGGTTCTTAACATGGAGTGATTTTGTCTCCCCGGGGCAAATTTGGCAATCTGGAGATTTTTTTTTTTAATTTATTTTTTATTATTATTATACTTTAAGTTCTAGGGTACATGTGCATAACGTTCAGGTTTGTTACATATGTATACTTGTGCCATGTTGCTGTGCTGCACCCATCAACTCGTCAGCACCCATCAACTCGTCATTTACATCAGGTATAACTCCCAATGCAATCCCTCCTCCCTCCCCCCTCCCCATGATAGGCCCCGGTGTGTGATGTTCCCCTTCCCGAGTCCAAGTGATCTCATTGTTCAGTTCCCACCTATGAGTGAGAACATGCGGTGTTTGGTTTTCTGTTCTTGTGATAGTTTGCTAAGAATGATGGTTTCCAGCTGCATCCATGTCCCTACAAAGGACACAAACTCATCCTTTTTTGTGGCTGCATAGTATTCCATGGTGTATATGTGCCACATTTTCTTAATCCAATCTGTCACTGATGGACATTTGGGTTGATTCCAAGTCTTTGCTATTGTGAATAGTGCCGCAATAAACATACGTGTGCATGTGTCTTTATAGCAGCATGATTTATAATCCTTTGGGTATATACCCAGTAATGGGATGGCTGGGTCATATGGTACATCTAGTTCTAGATCCTTGAGGAATCGCCATACTGTTTTCCACAATGGTTGAACTAGTTTACAATCCCACCAACAGTGTAAAAGTGTTCCTATTTCTCCACATCCTCTCCAGCACCTGTTGTTTCCTGACTTTTTAATGATCACCATTCTAAATGGTGTGAGATGGTATCTCATTGTGGTTTTGATTTGCATTTCTCTGATGGCCAGTGATGATGAGACTTCATGTCTAAAACACCAAAAGCAACGGCAGCAAAAGCCAAAATTGACAAATGGGATCTAATTAAACTAAAAAGCTTCTGCACAGCAAAAGAAACTACCATCAGAGTGAACAGGCAACCTACAGAATGGGAGACAATTTTTGCAATCTACTCATCTGACAAAGGGCTAATATCCAGAACGTACAAAGAACTCAAACAAATTTACAAGAAAAAAACAAACAACCCCATCAAAAAGTGGGCAAAGGATATGAACAGACATTTCTCAAAAGAAGACATTCATACAGCCAACAGAATGAGATTTTTTTGTTCTTACAACTGGGGTGGAGGGTGCTACTGGCATCTAGTGGGTGGAGACCAGGGATGCTGCTAACATCCTACAGTGCACAGAACCACCCTCACAACAGGGAATCATTCTTCCCCCAGTGTCCATAGTGCCAAAGTGGAGAAACCTATTTATTTGTTGCTTTTGTATTCTCTAATCTGTGCTTAATCCTTTTTGAATGTATATCCCAAGAAAGCAGGGAAGCAAACTGGTATGCGTCTTGTTTGTTGCTCATTCTCTCCCCCAGAACAATGCCCTGGTCAGAGTTGGTGATCAAACAATAATTGATGGATGAATGAATGAGTTAATGACTGAATGAATGGCCTCAAGTCCTGAATCTGTCCTTTCCTAGCTTTTTGAGCCTGGGGACATGTTTTTAAATGAATTAAGCCATTGTTGACCTGGTTCAGCCTCAGTTTGAGGTAGGCCCTGTATCCCTGGGTCTCAGGATTAGACTATTACATTGTCCTTCCCCCCAGGATGATTCCCTGCATGCCCCAGGGGTACAGAGATTTTTTAATTATCTTTTTCAGATTACAGAAAGAATTTTAAAAATGTATTACTTTAGACAAGTCTGATATTTTTATGAAATTAATTATTTCCATCCAGCAATAGGATATGATTCATTTACTTGGGTCTTCTTTAGTAACATTTAGCAAATTTTATAATTTATTCACACACAAACACATACACGTATAGTTAATGCACATTTCTGAATAAAGGGATATTCATTTTTCCTATTGTTGTGGTCCAAAAGTAAACTATTGAGTTTTAAACATATTTTTGCTATATTTAAACAATTCTAATTAAATCCTTTAATGGTTATAAAAATAATAGTAATATATTCCCAAGTTTACAATTTCCATTTTTAATTTTCTTTGATCAAGTGATTTTTTAAGAAGAATGTTGTTGTTTCTTTTTTATTTTTAACTTTCAACTGTGAGAGGCTTTTGTTATTGTTGTTTGATTATTTTACAATTGTCCCTTTATAATTACTACCTTCTTTTTAAATTGAAGATGAGTTGGTCTTTATATTTTAGAATAATTTTAGATTTACAGAAAAGTTGCAAAGATTGTCAGATAATCCCTGTATACCCTGTATCCAGTTTCCATTACTTCTAATGTTATCATTTTACTTTACTGTTCTCTCATCCTCTTTTTTATGCTTGTGGTGGGCCAAACCTTTCAGAGACTAAGCTACTAAGAGATATATTTTAAATTTAATATGAATAGAGAAACCTATATATGCAAACAAGAAGGAAAGTTGTCTAGGAAGGAGGTAGAAGTAAAGCCACATTGCTGTTTCCAGGATTGCAAGGCCCAGCGCAAAATGAGAATGCAGAGCCCCTTGTTCAAGAATTATTAAGAATGTCAAGATGGCAGCAGCAGAGCATTTAACTCAGCACAGAGTCCTTTGTACTGCGAAGCTCTGAGCCACTGCCTGGTTTCATGCCTGTGAAGCTACCCTTGCTGTTCCTACAGTTGAAATAAATATTTCAGCTTCTTGCATGATACAAATACCTCAGTAAGTTAAGGGAAAGTGTCCTGCACGACCAAGCTAAATCTACTCATATTTGAGTTTTTCTAGAACACTCAAAGTCACAAGATTTGCAGCTCGCCTGCCTTCTAAATCTAAGTTCAAAAGGCTTTGAGTTGAGGACAATAGTGTTAGCTATCCTGAAATGGCAGTGAAGCTAATTCTAAAATAACATCCACATTAGCTCACACAGGCTGATATTTTCTTTGCTGAAGATCAGGCAAATGGAGTGTTTGTTTTGAGTGCCTTCCAATAATACTTACAAGTAGCCAAGAATGCTTGTGCTCTTGGAAACTGTACCTATGCCCAGTGGCTCTTGGTGAACATATTTTTTTAACCAGGTTTACTGATTTAACTTGTCCAAATGGGGCACTTTCACAAGGGAACTCATCAGTCAGTCATTTCTGATGAAACACCAAAAGGACCTGTGAGGAAATGAAACATGAGAGGTCTTGGTAAACTGAGATTTTGAAAGTATCTGGGAAATACATTGCTGGAAATTAGTTTAGCTTCATCATTTATTTATCAATGTTCAACAGCATTATATCTTGAAATCTGAGGGTACAATGTCCACTTACAGTATTTGGTTAACTGTGCTTGCCAGATAGCAACATAGTTACAACTTACAACATATACACCACATGTGCTACATAATTCCAGTTAGGCCCATCTTCCCTTCTGTGTCCCTTCTGCACCCATGTTCTATTCATCATGGTGTAAAAAAGGTATCCTGGATCTGAGGCTGCTTCCTCCTGTTTATACAACATAGCACTGACCACTATGGAACCGAATCCCGTTAGATAGAACAGATGTACCCACCTGTCTCTCCTGCCTCTTTTGACTCACAGGTGTGCCCCTCTAATTTCTGGGAATTAACTCCCACTGAGAGCAAATGGACAGGTGACCTATGAGAATGACATTGGCATAGGCTTTTCTTCTGCTATTATTCCCTTCTTTGTATGTAGGCATTGTGTGCAATTAGTATGAAAATCTAATACTTTACATCCTCCCACCCTTGGACCTTGGACCTTAGTTCCTGGGGTGCAAAGAGGTAATTGTCACTTATAATTTTGGGCTGTACTTTAGTGGATTAGAGTTGTTAGAAGTCTCCAAGAGATTTCAAGTAAAAGAATCCTCAGGAGACTATGTCAGCATTCTGTGGGCATATATGCATGCACACATCTATGTAGGTATGCATACATTTGAGTATAGTATGGTACTTTTATTTTTAAAAAATCAAATTTGTTTAAAACAGTACAGAATAAGTCAGTTCAAAGAGCAAAATAGAAAAGCAACTAATTAAGTTTCTAGAATTAGAAATAGAATTGCCTTAAAGATTGCTTTGAATCATTTACTTTTAATAACATCATCACATTTGTTTTCTAAGAAAGGCCTAATTTATGTGCAGATTATCTTCCTAGAATGCTGACATAGTTTCTTAAAAAGCATTATCATATTCTAAAAGACGTAATTTTCATTGTGTCTTAGCCAAGTCAGGCTGCTCTAACAAATACCATAGACTGGGTGGTTTGAACAGTAAACATCTATTTCTCACAGTTCTGGAGGCTGGGAAATCCAAGATCAGGGTGCTGGCAGATTCCGTGTCTAGTGAGGACCTTCTTCCTGATTTGCAGATGCCTGCTTTCACTCATGTCATCATGATCATCTCTCTCATGTTTCTTCTACATTAGTGTCTTTCTAAGACATGAATTCCTTCAATGAAGGCTTCACCCTCATACCTTATTACCTCCCAAAGGTTCCAGCTTCAAATATTGTCACATTACATATTAGGCCTTCAATATATCCACTTTGAAGGGATACAAACTTTCATTGCGTAGTACCTTGATACAACTATATTTTTGTGGCTTTCCCTTTTTGTCATTTAGAAATTGCCACTTAGAATCAATTCTATGTTTGGGATTTTATTGGGAGAAATTTTCTCAAACTGCAAAGCAAAAAACAGATTAGAAAATGTTTTCTAGAAGTCATTTCAGATATTTTAAGTACTTCTGCTACTAAACAGATACCACTTGACTAATATTTTTGCCAACAATGTCCATCTGAGATAAATGTTCTTTACATTTTAAAAATATTTCTTTTCATTAACTATTGAGAAGATTCAAAATAAAATTTGTGGTTAAGAAAAGAAGGAAGTGATGGCTAGAACACTAGAAGGTAGCAGGATTTGAGGGACAGAGGTGGAAGAGAAAAAGCCAATGAAAGAGAGAAGGCAGAAGACTTTAGAAAGATTACTGCGAAATGAAGGGGCAGGGGCTGAGCTGCATTCAGCATAATTTCTTCAAATGTGTCCTTAAGATTACTGATTCAGCTATGCTTAATCTACCTTTGAAACTGTTCACTGAGTTTCATTTTTGTTTCCATTTATTATTATACATAATTTCTTCAAATGTATCCTCCAGGTTACTGATTCAGCTATGCTTAATCTACCTTTGAAACTGTTCATTGAGTTTCATCTTTGTTTCCATTTTTTATTATACTGAAACATATATACACAAAAGTATACAAATTATAAATGTACAGCTTCATGAATTTGCACCAAGTAATAACAGTCATATAACTAGCACCCTGATCAAGAAATAGAACATCGTGGCTCAAGCCTGTAATCCCAGCACTTTGGGAGGCCGAGGCGGGCGGATCACGAGGTCAGGAGATCGAGACCATCCTGGCTAACATGGTGAAACCCCGTCTCTACTAAAAATGCAAAAAACTAGCCGGGCGTGGTGGCGGGCGCCTGTAGTCCCAGCTACTCGGAGGCTGAGGCAGGAGAATGGCCTGAACCTGGGAGGCGGAGCTTGCAGTGAGCCGAGATCGCGCCACTGCACTCCAGCCTGGGTGACACAGCGCGAGACTCCGTCTCAAAAAAAAAAAAAAAAAAAAAAAAAAAAAGAAATAGAACATCATTGGAATCCTACAAACCTCCCTTGTGCCCAATCATGATCTTCAACCCACCATCTCCGAAGGTTACTAATATTCTGACCTCTACCACCATCAATTAGCTTTGGCTATCTATCTGTCTGTCTGTCTGTCTGTCTGTCTGTCTATTTATTTATTTTTTTATTTGAGATAGAGTCTTGCTCTGTTGCCCAGGCTGGAGTGCAGTGGCACAATCTCAGCATACTGCAACCTCTGCCTCTCGGGCTCAAGCGATTCTCCTGCCTCAGCCTCCCGAGTAGCTGGGACTACAGGTGCGTGCCACCAAGCCTGGCTAATTTTTGTATTTTTAATAGAGATGGGGTTTTGCCATGTTGGCCAAGCTGGTCTCAAATTCCTGGGCTCAAGTGATTCACCCATCTTGGCCTCCCAAATTGCTTGGATTACAGGCATGAGCCACTGTGTCTCACCAGTTTTGGCCATTTTTGTATTTTATATAAATGGAAATTTACAGTGTACCCTTTTATGTCTGATTCTTTGCTTATCGTTATATTTGTGAGTTTCAATCTCAGTGTTGCATTCATCTGTAGTCCATTGCTCCTTGTTGCTTTGTGGCATTTCATTCTGTGTATATACCACAGTATATCCATTATACTGTGATTTGTGTTGAGTTGTTTTCACCTGCAAAGTTTGAGGTAGGAAATTTTCCTGCCTTTGATTGGAGAGAGGACTGTTCTCCCTTATCATCGAGATACATCCTTTTTAGAGACCCAAAGTGTTTTTTTGTTTTGTTTTTGTTTTGAGACAGGGTCTTGCTCTGTTGCCCACGCTGGAGTGCAGTGAGCCATGATTGTGGTGAGTACCACCACATCCAGCTAATTTTTAAATATTTTGTAGAAATGGGGTCTCACTATGTTGCCCAGGCTGGTCTTGAACTCCTGGGCTCAAGCAATCCTGCTGCCTAGGCTTCCCAAAGTGTTGGGGTTAGACACATGAGCCACCATGCCTGGCAGAGTCCCAGCTTTATGGGAAGGACTGTCCCATTCAACTTGTTACCATGGGCAAACCTAGAATTTGCATTTTGTCCCCTGAATCTTGTTAGGTCAGGAAAACAAAATTCAGATTCACCAGGTTCAACAAATGATTTCAAGACAAACACTGGCTGTAGGGCTGCAACGTTCTTTCTGATTATTTTGAGACATAACTGTTTCTTACTCTTTTGTCCACTCATGCATATTTTAAATAGAGCTTTAAAATACGTTATCCAACATCCCTAGTTGTTTTCTGTGGAAGGCTAGTGTGGGTATTCATTCTACCTTACTGCAAGAAACATATATAGACATGTACTTTTAAAATGCCCCTTGTGTTTGGGTGTGGTGGCTCATGCCTGTAATATCAGAACTGCGGGAGGTTGTGGCAGGAGGATCGCTTGAGGCCAGGGGTTCAAGATCAGTGTGGGCAACATAGAGAGACCTCGTCTCTACAAGAAACAAAAAATTAGCCTGGCGTAGTGGTATGTGCCCATAGTCCCAGCTACTCAGGAGGCTGAGGTGGGAGGACAGCTTGAGTCCAGGAGTTTGAGGTTACAATGAGCTATAATTGTGCCACTGCACTCCAGCCTGGATGACAGAACAAGACTTTGTCTCTGTAGAGAGAAACAAAAAGGTCCCTGAATTTGTGAAACCAGTGTGTCTATTATAAAATTTAAAACAAGTGAAGTATGATAATAGTTTTTTTCATATTCTTTCTCAACCTATATAAGGATACCAAAGAGGTTATAATTTTTTACTGAAGTTTTCCTCTTCTGGTTTTGCTGGTGGAGAGTAAATAGTTTATTTCAAAGACTTAGACTTGTGTCATTTTAATATTTCCCTCACAAATCATTTTGAGTGATTCATGCACAAAATATTTTTTAGGAGCTCCTTTTTACATTGTTTTGCAGTAAGCCTTTATGGGTTTCCAGAGATGATAGTACAGGAGCCAGGAGTGAAAGGAAATGTGTACTATACAAAGAGAAATATGATCATTGACGTTCAAGAGGCCCAGAAAAAGTGCTCTGGAAGTTCAAGGGAGAAGCTTACTTCCTTTTGAGTGGATCAGGAAAGTCTCTGTGTAGGAAGAGACATCTGAATTGGGCCTTGGAAGATGGGCAGGGTTAACTATTCTCGTGGAGGAGGAGGAGGAGGCGGAGGAGGAGGAGACATACTCATCGCATGAGTTCAGGTAGGAAAATATAGTTGAGTTTGTCTGGAAGGACGCATTCATAGATTTAGAACTGTGCTATCCAACATGGTAGCCACTGACTACCATGTGGCTCTTGAGCACTTGACATATGGGTCATGTGACTGATGAATTCATTTTAATTTAATATAATTGCAACGAAGTGAAATTTAAACTTTTTAAAAAGTGATGCTGTGTTCAGTTTTTGGAAAAGTTTTAAGTACATTTGGAATAACTTGGGTATGTGAATCTATTCTTTCTATCATATATTTTATGAAGTCTAATTCCAGATCAAGTATTTCTAATGAAAATCCACTGTCCACATTGAGATGTGCTGTAACAATGTAAAATATCCTATTAATAATTATTTATTTACATCAATTCCATGTTGAAATACTATTTGGGATATTTGGGTTAAATGAGATATGTAGTTAAAAATCAGTTTCACCTACTTATTTTTACATTTTTTATCTGACTACTGAAACATTTTAAACTGCATGTATGTCTTGCATGACATTTCTATTGGACAGTGCTACTCTACAGAGAAAGTTGAAGCATAAAATGAGAGTGTCTTGGGAACTTTAGCACGTTACTTATCTTCTCTGAGCCTGTTTCCTTATCTCCTATGGTTTTTGCTTCATACAAGTATTGAGAGGGCAAAATTTAGAGTTGCACGCAGAGCCCATGTTAACACAGTAACAACTGGGTCAATAATTGGGTATTTTTATTCTTTTATTTAAAGGGATAAAAAGGTAGACAAGTTCTGTAGAAAAGGGAAGGGACAGTGAAAATATCTGATTTATAAAGTATGTAATGGCATGGGCAGTTATAAGGATCACAGACCTGATGATCAATGAGTAATGAGTGATGCCTGGCGACTTGGCAAACAAGATTAAGAAAGCTGAAAGATAACAGGTGAGCCGTGAGGGATGAAGGTGGTGCGGTCAGAAGATTGTTCTACACTTGAAAGCCAGTTCTGACTTTGCTGTAGATAGATGGGGAAGCTAGCTCACTTACTCTGTCTCTTTGTAGCATTTGAAGAATGACATGGCCAGACCAGATGGCCACCCAGATTACTTTAGGGCCAGGTATTTAACTTGATGGAAGAAACGGAAGACAAATTTTTCATAAATATTGGCGTTTCTCCATACATGAAGCTCATTATAGTTAAAGAAACAGAAGCATTTTATCTAAAGGTAGGTCTAAGGAACTTGTGATGATGTATTGAAGAAAATGAGCAATGAAAACAAAGAGGAATAAAGTCTTGAAAGAAGAGAGATTGGCATATTCTTTAGCTTTGCAATTGAACTTGCTTGGCAATTACTGGAGATAAGGAAAAGAAGAAGGTTTTGGCCAAGGTTTGTTAATCTTTATAAACAGGCAGGAACATCCTGTGCCTTTTCCCCTCTAATTACAGTTTATGAATATTTGTTTGAGTGTTAGAATACTTTTTTCTTTGCCTTTTGATACATCCTTGTGTGTACTCCTTGTTTATCTGTGACTTAGTTTCAGTTTTCATGTCTATGTGCTTCAGAAAGTCAGAAAAATTAATCACATGAGCTTAAAATGCTGATCAAGAAAAGCTCAGCAAGATACATTGTACTGAATGCAGTGATTTCTTTTAAAATAAAATAGTAAATAATTTCTGCTTACCTGGAGGTAAGGCAATAGCTCTGTATAGATTCCTCTTTTGGAGAAACTTCCACTGTGGTTTATATTCAGCCACAAAGAGGTCATGCTTCTTGTATTATATCTCAAGGTGGAATTCATTTTGCATTTAAACAATGTGTAGATGAGGATGAGATTTAGCTGCATCTATCTAAAAACTCAAAATAACCATAGCTGAAAAAGATAGGAAGTTATTATTTTCTGATTTTCATGAGACTAGAATAGTGACTTCACATTTACCTGGGACCCAGGTTTCTTCAAGCTCCCTCCTCCATCTTCCTAGCACATGTCTTTCTTCTGAAGGGCATTTCATGATTTAAGATGGCTGTTGCTATGGCAGCCAACTATGAAGCAGTTGACTTATAATTGAAGGCCATGTTGTATTTAAAGAATGTATGACTTCGAATACTAAATGCAGTTCATAGTTTAGCTTAGTCAGGTGCTGTCTGTGGGAAGCATGCAAAGACAGACACCGACTGAACAGTCAGTTGTGATGACTTTAAAGGAATCATATTTTCTAAGTTATGTGCATACCCAGGGGGACATACTCATGAGTGGAATGTAGCATGTAATCAAATATTTGAATTACAGGCTGGGTTCAGTGGCTCACACCTGTAATTCCAGCACTTTGAGAGGCCAATGCAAGGGGACTGCTTGAGTCCAGGAGTTCATGACACCAGCCTGGGTAAGATAATGAGACCCCATCTCTACAAAAAATCAAAAAGTAAGCCAGGTATAGTGGTTAGTGTCTGTAGTCCCAGCTACTTGGAAGGCTGAGGCAGGAGGATCACTTGAGCCCAGGAGTTTGAGGCTACAGTGAGCCATGATCGTGCCACTGCACTCCAGCCTTGGCGACAGAGTGAGACCCTGTATCAACAAACAAACAAAAGAACAACAGTAACAACAGCAACACAGTAGTTGAATTATGTTTTTTTCACAGGCATTCTCCCATTTTTCCCTCCATCCTCCTTCTCCACACGCCCCACCCATGCCTTTTCCAAAACACCCATAGTTGAATTCAAGGTAGGTATATTTGCATGTTATGTAACTTCACTGTATAGTGAGATCTCCCTACTCCTCCAACACCACCTTCCACTCTGCTCAGGCAATCTGTGGATCCTGCAGTTCTGTACTGGATGCAGAAAGAGAGAAATCCACCAATGCTAATGGGAGACACGTAAAAGGAATCATAAAGTAAAAAGATGGATACCTAGATTTCTGGCTGGGACAGACTGCATTTCTTAGCCATGGGGCAGACTGCAAGAGGAGAGATACAAGAATACTCTCAAGTACTTTCAGGGTCTTGCCACTACCGTTTAAAAGCTGTTTCAATCAGCCATGCAGTTAGTAGAAACGCCTGTGACAGTCTAGCAAAGCGCTGGCAGAGGTCCAGTTTTTGCTGACACAGTGTCTTTTTAGCTTTCGTGGTGTCACCATAGGTATTTGAGTTTAAAAGTTGGGAGCAAATGCATCATACAGTCCTTACCACACAACATTATAAATTTGAATCCCATGCAGGTAAAGCCTTTATATTAGATTTGAGGGATGAAATGGCTGCTTTCTAAGATTTAGGGAATCAGAATGTCATCCCAAATCTCATTTTAAAAATCAAATTAATCGATTTGGAATGAATTGTCAAACACAGCACGATGGTAATGTTTTCTTTCTTGATTGAGTCATTAAACTACAAAATCGCTGCTATGTTTCTATTCTGTTATTCCTTAACCACAGCTGAAATAAATTTGGAAAGTGTTTTCAGTTGGGATGGAGGAAACCCAAGGATGCCATTACTACACTGTACAAACAATGCAAAGGTCGCTTTCCCACATCATCCCAAGGCTTGCTGTTAATCTGGGACAAACACAGTTAGATATTTTTGATGGAGAGGGCATTGTTGTGGGTGGAGGAGAGATGAGGCAGTTCCCTTTGACCCAGCTGTGACTCAGTTCAGGTCACAACTTGTGGCCTTAAATCTCAAAGAGAATTAGATGTGTATGATTTTACAAGTTGGACTTTCATTTATTGAACCTATTTCTAAAGCACAAGAAGGAAATGTTCAGCCTACCACGCATTAAAAGGCCAGTAGACACTCTTACTATCTGTATCCCCTGGTTCCTTTTGTGTCTCATAAATAAAATATTTCTACAAAAATATGGAAAATATCATCACTCTAAATTAGGAAAGCAGCCTTGCTTTAATTTCCTTCTTTGCAAGTTGGCAGCTGGGTAAAAGAAAATATTTTGACTTCCAGAGATGCTATTGTCCCTCCTCAAGCCTCCCTCCTAGCCCTGGGCTGCAGGCAGTCTGCAGGGTGTTCTTTCTGGCCAGTCTCTGGTCAGATCTGATATGTGTCTTCTTGGGAGAGGCTCCTGTTTCTCAGCCAGCGGAGGCTGCAGTGGGGAAGATTTGCTGCCTGCAGGAAGTCTAAAGTCCAGTTACATCTTTCAGCTCCATCCTTAGCCTACAAGATAGGAATGTGGTTTCCTTGATAATGTTCTGCTGAACTGTCTTGTACACAAGATAATTTGTTTGCTTCATCATCCCTGAACTATGTTTCCAAAGCTTCGTTGTGATGGTTAAGAAGCAGTCTGTACCTTGGAGAGGCCTGGGGAATGAAATTCAGAGAGACAAGTATGTCAACCCCACCACCTCATTCATATATTCATTCAGTAAACAAAGTGTCTGCGGTTCTACTGAGTGTCCAGCAAGTGTGTTAGGCACTTGGGGGATAGGGGGGATAGAAGTGACAAACACAGATAACTCCCACTTTTGTGTGGCTATGAGTCTAAGAGGTGACCCAGACAGCACTTTCTGTCTCTCTCACTCTTTTGCTTTTGCTCACTCTGTGTGATCTTGCCCCTCCCTATTTCTCCAACGATTTCTTCTATAACTCTCGTCCTTAGTCATCATACAGCTGTCACACTAAGCTTCTTACTCTTTCATGAACATGTCAGTCATTCCTTCCCCACAGCCTGTATACTGGCTCTTCTCTGTATATTAAAAGATTTCCACAGGGTGGGCTCCTTCTCTTTGTTTGTCTCTTCCCAACCAGCTTGAGTTAGGTGAGATCACTTGACTGGTTTTGCAGCATGGACTGTGAATGGAAGTAGCACGTATTACTTTCTGGCCAAGAAAGTAAATGACCCTCCAGCTCTGTCTAAGCAATCTGTTAAGATAGTGGCATCTCAGTTTGGAGGACCCTCACTCAGCTGGAGTCCATTAGTAACTACAAGAAGTAGAGCCCCCTAAAACCCACAGCATCACTGAAAAATATGTTTCCATTGCATTAAGCCAGTGAGGCTCCATGGTTAATTTGTTACCCCAGCATAACCTTACCTGACTAATAAATAAGCTCATTTGAGTGGAGTAGAAACTATTATTATTCTCATTTTACAAATGAGGAAATGGACACACAGAAGTAATAATCTACCCAAAGTCACACAGCTAGTAAACAGTAGAACTGGGATTTGAACCCAGATAGTCTAGCTCCTAGGACTGTGGTAAACTGCACAACAATGCAGGAGGTGGCACTTAGATATAATTAGGTCCAACCAAGGGAAGTATGGTGGAAAATTCCAGCCTGGGGAAGCTACTCTGGAGTGGTACACACAGCAGGATCTCAATAAATGTTAAATGAATGAGTGGATCTTTTTAAGGAGCAGTATATTCAATTTTTGTGGCTGCATAACAAAGTACCACCTAGTGGCTTAAAATAGCACACATCCGTTATCTCACAATTTCTGTGGGTCAGGAGGCCAGGAACACCTAACTGGATCCTGCACTCAGGATCATACAGGGTCATATGACCCTAAGTGGAGGTATCAGCCAGAGCTGCTGTCTCGTCTTCAGCTCAGGATCCTCTTCCAAACTCATATTGATGGCAAAATCTAGCTCCTTGCCATTGCAGAAATAAGATACCTTCTTCTTGCCAGCTGTCAGCCAGGGGTTGCACTGTGCTCTTAGAGGCCCCTTGAAGTTCCTTGCCATGTGACCATCTCACAAGCCCTCTCACAACCTGGCAACTTACTTCTCAAAGGCCAGCAGGAGCATCTCTCTCCTGTAGGCTACTATGGAGTCTTACACAATGTAATATAATCATAGGAGCAACATCCCATCACCTTTGCCATATAAGGTAACCTAATCAAGGGGCAGACTGTTCCATTATATTCCCAGGTCCTTCCTACACTCACATGGGAAGGGATTATACCAGGAATATATACCAGGGGATGGGAATCTTGCAGGCCATCTTGGAATTCTGCCTGTCAAAAACAGTGAACAAGGATAAACTGTAACACTTTTTTCTTAACACTAATTTGTTGGCTACTCACTATTAAATGTACAACCTAGTGCTGAAGTCTGTGAATGGTCACATATTAAATAGACCATATAAGTCACACCTCAAGGAAAAATAAGGGAGTTAAGACAAAATCACACTTGGCCCATTAATTAGAATCTTGAGTAATTAAAGACAGATGTTCTGTAGGGTAATTAGGGTGAATGAAACTGGTGATTTCAGTATACGCAAGCTAATCTTTCCGGAACCCCTTTTCAAAGTTCATTTTATTGAGCAATAGTTTATGTTTAATAAACTGCATCCATTTCGAGTGTACAAATGGATGAATTTTGATAATTGTTGTGAAATGACCACCACAAAACAATAGCAAAACATTTCCATCACCCCAAAAATATATCTGATGCCCCTTCATAGTCCAGACACTTCTCTGCAACCCCAACTCCCACCAGGTAGCCTTTCCAGCACTCCTTTAACTGTCCTTTTAATTAAATAAAGTCATTATGGTATAGTGTTTTGGCACTCAATACTTGAGTCAGAATGTGCTGTTTGGATCTTCCTTTCCCTACTTTCTTGCTGTGTGACCTTAAGCAATTTACTAATTTCTGTCTGCTTCAGTTTTATCTCAAAAGTGGGATAGTGCTTCTCTCAAAGATAGTCATATCTCAAGGAATTCCTATGAGAATTGATTTAGTTGATAGATGAGAAATCTAAGTAGTTCTTGGCACATCATGAGCACTAAATAAACTTTTACCATGTTTTTTATTGTTATTGTCAGTATTGTTCAGTTCAATTAAAAAGCTATAAAGATGGCTAGTAGAAGTTAATGTTCATTAAAATATATTTATGTCTTTTCCTGGAGCACTCTTCCCCCAGATGTAAGTACTCCAACTCCCTCCTCTTCTTTGAATATTTTCTCTAATCTCAAACTCTGATTGAAGCCTACCCTGACCACATCATCTAATACTGCAAGCTTCCTCACCCCACCCCATCCCACTCCCTCTTTCCTTATGTTTCCCTACCCTGCTGTACTTTTTACTTCTCCTTAGAATTTATCACCATTAACATCCTAAATAATTTACTTGTATATTATATTTACTTTTTATTGTGTATCTCTCCTTGTTAGAATGTAAGCTCCATGAGGACAGAAATCTCTGCCTGTTTTGTTTGCTGATGTACCCCGGGATCTTAGAACAATGCCTAGCACATGAGCAGCACTCAGGAAATACATGCTAAATGGAAGAAATTGGAACCTGTGGCATAAGCTTTATTTATATTATCACATATAACTCTTACAACAGAACCATGAGATGTAGATATTATCACTACCTTTGGATAAATGAAGAAAATAAATCTTAGAGAGATGTAGTAGCTTATCAGAAGATACACAGTTTAGTTGGTGCTACTCCAACACATACTCTTTTTGGCTGTAGTATACCATATGGAGAAGCTTGGAGGAACCCTAGGGTGGATGTGATGAGTCAGGCATTGTTGCCCAGCTCTAGTAACCCACAAGCAATTTGTATGTTTATATGCACTGGATTTTAGATCCACTGGCTTATGCCAAGCCAATTCCTTATTCCTGCCCTGCTGCTTTTCAAAGTACTGGAGTGGCAAGAGGCTGAGGCATATTTTTGAAGAATGAGCTCATTCCCTGGCCCACAGCCTTACTAAAGGCTTCAGTAAATCTATTGAATCTATTGCAGGAGGTTCAGCTGCATCAAGTTTAGGATTATCTTGCTTTAATACAGCTAAGACTACAGAATAATGAAGATTTGGACCATCATGTAACTCTGAATCAGGGATCATCTTAATACAGGAAAGATCTTTAAAGTATGACTTCCTTCCATTTTTTAGGCCATGTCTACACATCACAAAGTAAAGATGTCAGTTATGGACACTAACTGATATGGGTTTATTTCTTTGCTCTATCTGTCTTGTTATGGATTTTTCAAAACTAGACCCTGGGACCAGGAATTGAGTTCAGGTAGTTTATTCAGGAGGTAATTGCAGGAACACAGTGAGAAAGTAAGGAGGTAAGGCATGGAAAGGAGGAAAGCTAGTAGAAGCTATGTCAAGGAGTTGGTTACTACTGTGGGAAAGTGGGGCTCAATGCAGCTGAGGGCCTGTGTAGATCACAATTTAGAAATGTCCCAGTGATGGGTGATGATGCAAGGGTATATATGCCATCATCTGTAACCTTTTCTGGGCCCTTACCACCCCTGCACTTCCAGCCTGCCCAGTGCAGGTGACCTAGTAGACTCCCATTGCCAGAGATTGCCCTGAAGAAGTTTGAATTTAGGGGTGCTGTCTGCAGCTGATCTCTGTTGAAAGACAGTTCTCCATGTGTCGCTGGCATTTCTACCATCTTGTGAACAGAGGAACTCACACTTTTGGAATATCTTTTCAAAAATATTTGTTTAGTGAACAGTCTCAAGAGAGATAGAGGTCATGTCTCCCTCTAGAGAGAAGGGCAGGTTTGTTTTGTCCCTAAGGAAGACATTCTCTTCCTTAGGGACAAAGGTTAGGCAAACTTACCACCCATCACAAAAGATTTAGGTTCTCTAAGCTCAGGGATGATGTCCTGTAATGCAGTCCATAATGTGAGCAGGTGTCACCTGACTCCCTTAAGTCACCTTGTAGGGACTGGGGCTTGGAGGGACTGGAGCAAATGGTGATGCTCTGGCTATTACTATTGCTGTGAATAATATATTGTCCTTGGTCCTGGACTCAGGTGTCTCATGTCTTCTAACAGCATCCATGAAACTGGCAGAATGACTCATTCACTTGAAAGTAGAGTAAAATTTCAGACCTATCACAGTTTTTGGGGACCTCCATGGTGGATCTAGGGGATATGGACAGGGTTCCAGCTGTGACTACCAAATGCTATGCTTCTCTCTATTGATAGCAGTATTAACAGGGTAGTACAAAATCTCTATTATGTCCAGCATGTTTGATTGAGCCTCAGACCTAAGCATTGTGTTCATCTGAGTAGACCAAACCCCTTTTAAGGATAAAAATATTAGGGGCAAAACCTATGAGTGTGTAAAAATATATTGCCTATTGAATTCTCACTGTATATTTCATTTTTTCAAGGCAAGACACGTTTTCTATTTTGTAATATTTGGAATAGAATAGATTCACTGATTAGTGAACATTGTAATTATTCTTTTTTGAATTAAATATGTTGAAAACATTAGAAAATTGCTAGGATTGTCTTTTGTAATGGAGGTTTTATGTTGTTTCCATTTTCAAGGAGTTCTGTCATGTACTGTGATATACAGAGAAGAGTTGTCTTCTGCTGGGCCCAAGGAGGCATCAGTGGGCTTGCCCCACCTCCACCCCTTGCCACTGGTTAAGTTGGGTAATTGAAGTTCTTTATTCTATGAGGCCAGGTCTGTCATATATCAAAATTTCACCAATATAATCTGGATCTGTAGCTAAATTCTGTTCCATTTCAAAGTTTTCTTTGTCTATTCTTCCACCCTTGTCACATTCTCTTAATGACATTGAGCAGGGCAGGTCTCTCTACCTGTTTTTTGTTTTCCTCGAAGAAAGTCTTGGATACTTTGACACTTTCCTTAGCAACTTCAGTGGAAAATAATTATTTTGGATTTTGATTGAAATTGTAAAAAATCTGTTAAAAATTGGGAAGAATTAACATCATTATTGATATTTTGTCTTCATATTCATGAACACATTATTTCTCTCGATTTACCTTAATGGCTTACAGTAGTTAAAATGTGTAATTTTCTACATAAGATATTGCATATTTTGATTATTGTATATTATATATTTGCAATTATACATGGCACAGTTTTTAATATTACAGTTTACAACTGCTGGCTGAAAGTTTATAGAAATGCACTTTGCTTTTGTATATTGAAATTATTGCAGTCACCTTACTGAACTCTCTTGTTAATTCTCATAATTTATCTGTGGAGTCTCTTGAGTTATCCATGCAGGAAGTTATGTCATCTGCAGATTATAACAACAGGATAGAAATTTTCAAACATTTTCACATATATTATGACATCTGATTTTCCCAGAGCAAGTATTATCTCCATTTTTAGAAGTGAGAAAATAGATCAAAAGATTTTAAGTGACCTGCCATAGGTACCAGGTACCAAGTGATTGAAGTAGAAGAATCTAGTCTCTTGTCCTCTTATTTCAGTCCAACACTGTGCCTCCTAAAATCACTCACCTTGAAAAGGAGATGAAAACTGCAATTGGGGGGGCAGAGCAAGATGGCCGAATAGGAGCAGCTCCAGTCTCCAACTCCCAGCACCAGCGACACAGAAGACCGGTGATTTCGGCATTTTCAACTGAGGTACTGGGTTCATCTCACTGGGGAGTGCCGGACGATCGGTACCGGTCAGCTGCTGCAGCCCGACCAGCGAGAGCTGAAGCAGGG